>NC_037671.1:40123536-40259231 GCF_003255815.1 Theropithecus gelada
CATTCTCCTTGTAAGCTTCCCTGGAGCACTCAGCTCAGAGTTCACTGACCTCAAGACTTCCTGCTCCACGGCCTGGAAACTTCCTGAGGCTCAGACTATGTCCCCGTGATTAGAAGAGAAGCCAAGGCCCATAAGGGCAGGCCCAGTGGTGCTTTCTTTCTCTCAACTCCTCTCAGCACCTGGCAAGGTTTTTCTTTTCATTTTGAACTTCCTACTGAGAGGAAACATTTATATAGAAAAGTATATGAACCACACCTACACAGCTCAATGAATTCACGCAAACTTAATGCACCCGTGTAACTAGCACCAGATCAACAAATACAATATTGCCAACTGGATGTAGAATTGCTGGAGCCCAGGAGTTCAAGCCTGAGTAACATAGTGAGATCTCATTTCTAAAAGAAATTTTAAAATTAGCCCGACATAGTAGTGCACGCCTGTGGTCCCAGCTACTTAGGAGGCTGAGGTAGGAGGATCACTTGAGCCAGGGCATTCAAGGCTGCAGTGAGCCATGATTGTGCCATTGCGCTCCCGCCTGGGTGACAGAAAATATTACCCATTACTAGCCCCCCACAAGTCCCTCCAGTGTCCCCTTCCAGTCATTCCCTACCCCTTGCAAAGCTAACCATTCTCCTAATTCTTGACATCATAGATTAGTTCTGCCTGTTTTTGAACTTGATATAAATGAAATCATGTAGTAGGTATTCTTTTCTGTCTGGCTTCTTTTGCTCAACATTAGTTTTATGCAAATCATTCCTGTTGTGTGTAGCTCTAGTTTGTTTGTTCATTCTCATTGATAAGATTTAGGAGAGGATGAAAATTAAATATCATGCACTGTGGAATAAGAGACATGGTCTTGAAACCTGGTTCTGCCACTTACAAATTGAGTGGACAGCTCATTTAGCCTCACAAACTTTGTTTTCTCATCTGTAGCACAAAAAAGATAAAATTTCTTTTGCGTGGTACTTGTAAGATTTATATCAACTATAATAACCAAAGTGTATAAAGCACCTACTAAGTTACTCCATGTGGAAAGCATTTAAAAAACAGAAACATTCACTTTGGGAGGCCGAGGTGGGCGGATCACGAGGTCAGGAGATCAAGACCATCCTGGCTAACACAGTGAAACCCCGTCTCTACTGAAAATACAAAAAATTAGCTGGGCGTGGTGGTGGGCGCTTGTAGTTCCAGCTACTTGGGAGGCTGAAGCAGGAGAATGGCGTGAACCTGGGAGGCGGAGCTTGCAGTGAGCTGAGATCGCGCCACTGCACTCCAGCCTGGTCGACGGAGCGAGACTCCATCTCAAAAAAAAAAAAAAAACCAGAAGCATTATTAATTATTAATGACTTATTTGTTCAATGATCTCTGAGAAGGAAATTGAACCCAATAGTTTTGAATTCTCAATGTTCATGTTCCCCCCCAGTATGTGTGTGTGCATGCACATATACAAACACATCTAGCTTCACACCTGTGTACTCATACCTGTGTGTACACACTCCTCCTGCACATGTGTATACACGCACACACTCCTACCAGCATGAGCAGTATGTGGATTTTTTCTTCCAGCAGCCCTTTCAAGAACATACACCAGATGGGATTGGGTCTGCTACATGACTGAGCAGCCCCCACATCAGAAACTTCATCATCATTGAATCCATCATGAGGTGCAGCCTTGGCAAGGGCACGGCTCCTCGTCCTGCCCGATGGGCCGTGGAGGAATGCCTCCTCCTCCAGAGCAGAGAGCAGATATGGGCAGGCAGTTGCCAGGCAGTTGAGCCGGGAGAACAGATGGCAGCTGCACAGCCTCCTTCTAGCCCAGTTTCCTGGCTGCTGGGAAAGGAGTTGCAGGCGGCAAGGATCCTGCGGAAACCGCCCTCCCTGTAACAGGCCATCTTGCCCTCTGTCCTCTTGCTGGGCTTTGGAGTAACACAGACCAGGCCCCAATCCTGCCCTGGTTCACTACCTGTGTGGCTCACCAAGCTGTGTAACTCGGGGCGGGATGAATATCCTGAGTGCTCATACTAGAACTCTAATTCTTTAATCTCAGTTATAACCTCAAGTCTGCTCCTTAACTCCTAATCAGAAGATAACTAGCCTTATCTGATTAATCATGGCCTTAGGAAGAAACCCCTGGAAAATTTTAGCAAATATCACATCTCTCAAATCTACACACACACATTGTCTCCAGGTATAGAAGACACTGTAGATGCCGGTCCGTATCCCTCAGCCCTTACCACTTCAGTGATCCACCAAATTCCAATGGCCCGTCTCTGCATGTCTTTGCCTGAGGGTTTTCTCTGAAACCAGAGAAGCCTGTTTTGCCTGCAAAGGCTGGCTGGAGTGCAGTGATCTATGTCAACTATTGATGGAAGTGGGTATATAAAACTCAGTGTGCCACCTCCCCCCATTCCTCAGATGGGATGGCTTTAAGGTGAGGTTTTGCACAGTCCCCACTAGGACTAGGTCCCCCCTGGGACTGAGCTGTAGTCACTCCCAATGATAACTGGCTCGATGATACACCCTTTATTGGCCACCTTGCCATCTCTAGCTGTGTTCTCCGTACCCCTCAATCCTTGTCTCAGGCTCAGCTTCTGGGGGAACCCAAACGAATACACCAATCTTTTTTTTTTTTTTTTTGAGACGGAGTCTCACTCTGTCGCCTAGGCTGGAGTGCAGTAGTGCAATCTCGGCTCACTGAAAGCTCCGCCTCCCAGGTTCACACCATTCTCCTGCCTCAGCCTCCCTAGTAGCTGGGACTACAGGTGCCTGCCACCACACCTAGTTAATTTTTCTTAGTAGAGATGGGGTTTCACTGTGTTAACCAGGATATCTCGATCTCCTGACCTCGTGATCCACCCGCCTGGGCCTCCCAAAGTGCTGGGATTACAGGAGTGAGCCACCACGCCTGACTTTTTTTTTTTTTTTTTTTGAGATGGAGTCTCGCTCTGTCACCAGGCTGGAGTGCGGTGGTGCAATCTCGGCTCACTGCAACCTCCGCCTCCCAGGTTTGAGTGATTTTCCTGCCTCAGCCTCCTGAGTAGCTGGGACTACAGGCATGCACCACCACCATGGGCCCAGCCAACTTTTGTATTTTTAGTAGATGTGAAGTTTCACCATGTTGGCCAGGATCGTCTCAATCTCCTGACCTCGTGATCTGCCCGCCTCGGCCTCCCAAAGTGCTGGGATTAAGGGCGTGAGTCACCGAGCCTGGCAACGAATACACCAGTCTCAACCTTTCAACTTCATCCTGTACATCTGAGCTTCTTTCCGTGTCACAAGCCTTTCCTTGAGCCACTAATTCTGTCTGGCATTCTAAACGTCTACTCCTGACTCCCAAGTCCAACCTCCCCAACTCTGGTTCCTTCCCTAATTTCACCCTAATAATGAATTCTAACCCTTTTCTCCTAAAACTCTCTTTTTCACAAACACCCTTGGTTCTTCTCATTGGGTCAGTTCTTGGAGTCCATCCCAGCCACACGTGGTGCAATCACCCCTAGAAATGATCTGTACAAACAAGCAAGGGACTTGATAAAAAACTTCAGACCAGTCTCTGGGGTCTCACAGAGTTACATGGCAGCCTGGCTGTGGCTTCTGGCTGCTTTTTTAAAACCTCTAGACAGGAACAGGGAAGGCTGGGGCACATGTCCTGGATGATTCACCCCAGGGAGCTCAGGGCTGGCATCAAGCCTGATGAGTTGGGTCAATTCATGAAGTTCTCGGCCATTTATTGGTCTCTAAACTGAGCCCGCCTGAGATGAGGTGGGGTGGGGCAGGCTGAGGGGGCAAGATTTCTCTCAGCCGCCTGCTCCACAATCCCTGCAATATCTTGTCTTTCCCCCTTTAATTTTCTCTTTTTCTTTTTTACCTTTAAGTAACACATAGAGGACTTAAAAAAAAGTGCCCATGTAGACAATTCAAACATTAGCCAAGGTTAATTCACATATTTCCTCAGCATTTTAGATATCTTGAAAATCAAAATTCCTAAATACAATTAAAAGACGAATGACAGAGAAATAATTTGCAGTGCATATGACAATGAGTTAATACCTTTTTTTTTTTTTTTTTTGAGACGGGGTCTTGCTCTGTTGCCCAGGCTGGAGCACAGTGGTACCATCTCGGCTCACTGCAAGCTCCACCTCCCAAGTTCATACCATTCTCCTGCCTCAGCCTCCTGAGTAGCTGGGACTACAGGCGCCTGCCACCATGCCCAGCTGTTTTTTTTGTATTTTTAGTAGAGACGGGGTTTCACCATGTTAGCCAGGATGGTCACGATCTCCTGACCTCGTGATCCGCCCGCCTCGGCCTCCCAAAGTGCTGGGATTACAGGTGTAAGCCACCGTGCCCGGCTGAGTTAATATTCTTAAAACCAACATTAATGGCTGGGCGCAGTGGCTCATGCCTGTAATCCCAGCACTTTGGGAGGCTGAGGTGGGCGGATCACCTGAGGTCAGGAATTCAAGACCAGCCTGGCCAACATGGTGAAATCTGTCTCTATGAAAAATACGAAAGTTAGCCAGGTGTGGTGGTGGGCACCTGTAATCCCAGCTACTCAGCAGGCTGAAGCAGGAGAATTGCTTGAACCCAGGAGGCGGAGGTTGCAGTGAGTCAAGATCATGCCATTGCACTCCACCTTGGGCGATAAGAGCAAAACTCTGTCTCAAAAAATAAAATAAAAAAATAAAATAAAATAAAATAAACCAACATTAATATCTTAATCTAAATAAGAAATAAAAGCTCCTGTAGAAAAATGGACAAAGGACAAAAACAGATAATGCCATACAAAAGTACATTCAAATTCAAATGGTATATTTATACACATTAAAAAACCCAGACCTCATTAATAACTTCCAAAATGCAAATTAAAACATCTATTATGTGCCATTTTTTTTACCTTTGCATTGGCAACGATTAAAGAGAATGATGGTAATCTCTAGGCTACTGAGGTATGGGGAAATCTGCTTTCTTGTTTACTATTGGAGGGAGTGTAAATTGGTATGAGCTTTCTGGAGGGAAGTTTGGCAATATACAATGAATGTTAAGTGGCATTGAAATTCTTTTTTTTTTTTTTTTTTTTTTTTTTTGAGATAGACTCTTGCTCTGTCACCCAAGCTGCAGTGCAGTGGTGCAATCTCTGCTCACTGCCACCTCTGCCTCCCGGGTTCAAGCAATTCTCCTGCCTCTGCCTCCCGGATAGCTGGGACTACAGAAATGTGCCACCATTCCCGCTATTTTTTTTTGTATTTTTAGTAGAGACAGAGTTTCGCTGTGTTAGCCAGGATGGTCTCCATCTCCTGACCTCGTGATCCACCCGCCTCAACCCCTCAAAGTGCTGGGATTACAGGCATGAGCCACTGTGCCCGGCCAGCTTTTCACGTTTTTTTTTCTTTTGTGGGGGGGGTGGGGTTTTGCTCATTGCCCAGGCTGGAGTACAATGGCCTGACCTCGGCTCACCACAACCTCCACCTCGTGGGTTCAAGCAATTCTCCTGTCTTAGCCTCCTGAGTAGCTGGGATTACAGGCACTTGCCACCCTGCCTGGCTAATTTTTGTATTTTTAGTAGAGATGGGGTTTCACCATGTTGGCCAGGCTGGTCTCGAACTCCTGACCTCAGGTGATCCGCCCGCTTTGGCCTCCCAAAGTGCTGGGATTACAGGCATGAACCACTGTGCCCAGCCTGAAATTCTTTTCCTAAAAAATGTATCCAAGACATTAATAGGACAAATGGACAAAGATGTTCATCGTACAATTGTTTATAAAAGTGGAAAGCTGGCCAGGCACAGTGGCTCATGCCTGTAATCCCAGCACTATGGGAGGCTGAGGCAGGTGGATCACGAGGTCAGGAGATGGAGACCATGTTGGCTAACATGGTGAAACACTGTTTCTACTAAGAATACAAAAAATTAGCCAGGAGTGGTGGCACATTCCTGTAGTCCCAGCTATCTGGGAGGCTGAGGCAGGAGAATCGCCTGAACCCAGGAAGCAAAGGCTGCAGTCAGCTGATTTTGCTCCACTGCACTCCAGCCTGGGCTACAGAGCGAGACTCAGTCTCAGGAAAAAAAAAAAAAAAAAAAATTACCCGGGCATGGTGGCGTGTGCCTGTAATCCCAGCTACCCAGGAGGCTGAGGCAGGAGAATCGCTTGAAACTGGGTGGTGGAGGTTGCAGTGAGCCAAGATCACACCACTGCACTACAGCCTGGGTGACAGAGTGGGACTCTGTCTCAAAAAAAAAAAAAAAAAAGCGTGGAAAGCTCGCTCTTTCAGGACATGTTTTAAAGTGTTAATTGCTTGCTTGTACCGCTAGAGGATAAGTACCACCCGAGTGGGGACCCATGTGTCTCATTCACCATTGTATCCTTAATGCCTAGAACTGTGTCTAACGTATGGTAGGTGCCTAATATGGTTTGGATGTCCCACACAAATCTCATGTTGAATTGTAATCTTGCATGTTGGAGGTGGGGCCTGATAGAGGTGTTTGGGTCATGGAGGCGGATCCCTCATAGATTGGTGCTATTTTCATGATAGTGAGTATTAGCAAGAGCTGGTCACTTAAAAGTGTGTGGCATTCGGCCGGGCGTGGTGGCTCACACCTGTAATCCTAGCACTTTGGGAGGCTGAGGCAGGCGGATCACGAGGTCAGGAGATCGAGACCATCCTGGCTAACATGGTGAAACCCCGTCTCTACTAAAAATACAAAAAATTAGCTGGGCGTGGTAGTGGGCACCTGTAGTCCCAGCTACTCAGGAGGCTGAGCCAGGAGAATGGCATGAACCCGGGAGGCGGAGCTTGCAGTGAGCCGAGATCGTGCTATTACACTCCAGCCTGGGTGACAGAGCGAGACTCTGTCTCAAAAAAAAAAAAAAAAAAGAAAAGAAAAAAAGTGTGTGGCATTCCCCTGTCTCCCAATTCTCTCTTGTTTTTGCTTTCACCACGTAAAGTACCTGCTCTCGCTTCACTTTCTGCCATAAGTAAAAGCTCCTTGAGGTCTCCCCAGAAGCTGAGCAGATGCTGATGCTATGCTTCCTATGCAGGCTGCAGAACCATGAGCCAATTAAACATCTTTTCTTTTTTTTTTTTTCTTGAGACGGAGTCTTGCTCTGTTGCCCAGGCTGGAGTGTAGTGGCCGGATCTCAGCTCACTGCAAGCTCCGCCTCCCAGGTTTAGGCCATTCTCCTGCCTCAGCCTCCGGAGTAGCTGGGACTACAGGCACCAGCCACCTTGCCTGGCTAGTTTTTTGTATTTTTTAGTATAGACAGGGTTTCACCGTGTTAGCCAGAATGGTCTCGATCTCTGACCTCGTGATCCGCCTGTCTCGGCCTCCCAAAGTGTTGGGATTACACGCTTGAGCCACCGTGCCCAGCCCCATCTTTTCTTTTATAAAGTACCCAGTCTCAGGCATTTCTTTTTTTTTTTATTTTTTTTATTTTTTTATTTTTATTTATTTATTTATTTTTTTTTTGAGACAGAGTCTGGCTCTGTCACCCAGGCTGGAGTGCAGTGGCCGGATCTCAGCTCACTGCAAGCTCCGCCTCCCGGGTTCCCGCCATTCTCCTGCCTCAGCCTCCCGAGTAGCTGGGACTACAGGCGCCCGCCACCTCGCCCAGCTAGTTTTTTGTATTTTTTAGTAGAGACGGGGTTTCACCGTGTTAGCCAGGATGGTCTCGATCTCCTGACCTCGTGATCCGCCCGTCTCGGCCTCCCAAAGTGCTGGGATTACAGGCTTGAGCCACCGCGCCCGGCCAGGCATTTCTTTACAGCAATGCAACAACAGCCTAATACAGTGCTCAGTAAGTGTCTTTTGAATGAATAAATGAAAGGAAATGAATCAATGATGAGAGAAATGAATCAAGAGATTCTTTAATTCACCCATACAATAGTCAGAAACAAATAACAACGGTAAGTGTTTATGGAGCTTGTTTTTTTTTTTTTTTTTTTTTGGAGACAGAGTCTTGCTCTGTGGCCCACGCTGGAGTGCAGTCGTGCAATCTCAGCTCACTGCAATCTCTGCCTCCCAGGTTCAGGCAATTCTCCTGCTTCAACCTCCCAAGTAGCTGGGATTACAGGCATGCACCACCACACCTGGCTAATTTTTGTATTTTTAGTAGAGACAGGGTTTCACCACGTTGCCCAGGCTGGTCTAGAAATCCTGACCTCAGATGATCCGCCTGCCTAGGCCTCCCAAAGTGCTGGGATTACAAGTGTGAGTCACCACGCCCGACCTGAGCTTGTACTATACACTCTATACTACACTAAGATTTCCTCACAGATTATATACTTTAATCATCACAATAAACCTATGAAAGAGGTTGATACTACTAGGGATGATCAGGACTTTCTCATGGAACATAATGAAACTCAATTTAAATTAGTGTAGGTAAAATAAGGAATTTATTGGCCCATGTAACTGAAAAGTCCAGAGGGCAGCTTTGGCATCAGACTTAGCTGGATTCAAGGACTCAATGTCTTGATGATTTAGTCTCTCTCTCTCTCTCTCCATCTCTCCTTTCCTTCCTGTAGGCTCGATTCCCCAGGCAACCTCACTCCAGATGGTGGGTCCCTCAGCAGCTCCAGGCTTACATGGTCTTTGGGCCACTTGATCTCAGAAGACAAATCTTGCAAGTCAGCCTAGAGAGGGCCCTGCCTTTCCCTGAGTCAATCCCAATTCCTGTGTCCAGAAGGATAGGGCTCCCTGACGAAACCAGTGAGTGTGTGCATCCCTCAAGAGCAGGGAGAAGTAGGCAGATAAAAACCACAGCTCACTACAAATGCCTCCTGTTACGGATGAGGAAACTAAGACACAGACCAGCTAAGTAACTTCCTTCAAGTCTCTGAGCTAGTAGGTGGCAGAGCCCACATTTGAACTTAGGCAGCTTGACTTTTGAACTTAGGCAGCCTGAGTTTGGAGCCCATGATTTTAGTGTGATAGTTAATGTTATGTGTCAACTTGACTGGGCCGCAGAGTACCCGGATATTTGGTTAAATATTATTATGGGTATGTCTTTGAGGTTGAGATTAACATTTGCTACGGTCTGAATATTTGTGTCCCCCAACACACAGTCCGCAATTTATATGTTGAGCTCCTAATCCCCATGGTGATGGTATTAGGGGGTAGAGTCTTTTAGAAGATGATTAGATCATAAAGGCACGGTCCTCACGAATGGCATTAGTGTCCAAGGGAGCTCATTTGCCCTTTCTGCCACATGAAGACATGGCAAGAAAGTACCATCTATGAGCCAGAAAGTGGGGTCTCATCAGATCAAATCTGCCAGTGGCTTGATCTTGGACTTCCCAACCTCCAAAAGTGTGAGAAATAAATTCTTGTTCACAAGCTGCCCAGTTTATGGTTTTTTTTTTTTTTGAGACGGAGTCTCGCTCTGTCGCCCAGGCTGGAGTGCAGTGGCGCAATCTCGGCTCACTGCAAGCTCTGCCTTCCGGGTTCACGCCATTCTCCTGCCTCAGCCTCCCGAGTAGCTGAGACTACAAGCGCCTGACACCACGCCCGGCTAATTTTTTTTGTATTTTTAGCAGAGATGGGGTTTCACTGTGTTAGCCAGGATGGTCTCGATCTCCTGACCTCGTGATCTGCCCGCCTCGGCCTCCCAAAGTGCTGGAATTATAGGCGTGAGTCACTGTGCCCGGCCCTTATGGTATTTTGTTATAGCAGTTTGAATGAATTAAAACAAAATGGTAGACTAAGTAGATTGCCCTCCCCAAGTTGGACAGGCCTTATTCACTCTGTCGAAAGCCTGAACAGAAGAAAAGGCCAAGCAAGAGAGAATTTGCTCTCTGCCTGAAAGCCTTTGAGTTGGGACATCGGTCTTCTACTTCTGACTCAGACTAGAGCTTACACCATGGATTCTCCTGGTTCCCAGGCCTTCACACTGCAGATCTTGGGACTTCTCTGCCTCCATAATTGTGTAAACCAATTCCTTATAATATAACTCATGTAATTTCCCATTGGTTCTGTTTCTTTAGAGAACCCTAACTATAAGACTATACTGCAGAACTACATATGGAAGATGTCCGTGACATATTTCAAAATTAAAAAAAAAGTCAGAGTATACTATGTGTTACATGATTCCATTTATATGATCATACACAAATGAAAAGCCTAGAGGGCTATATACCAAACTGTTAACAAAGGGTATCTCTGGGGGACGACAGTATTAGGGAGGACTTCTGTTTTCTCATTGTTTGAATTTCTTTTTCCCCACAAAGGTCAAGTATTTCTGAGAAAAACAATTATTTCCATTCTTGAAAATAAATTTAAAAGTCAGCAAAATCAAATTTCACACCAAGATGGGTGTGAGCAGCAGGGAAATCAGCAATTGCTTCGTGAACGTGAGGAACATGGGATGTGAAATGGCAGCATTTTCTCCCCTCCTCCCCTCTTTTCCCCATTGCACTCTTCATTTTATTTAATTTATTTTTAGTTTCCTGAGACGGGCTGGAGATGGTATGCTTGGTTGCCCTTCTTTTCCCTTGGCTCTGAGAGTTTATCCATGCCAACTGGACCGTAAGTGACTAAAAGAATCAACTGCACATTAGAAAACTCAAAGGCCAGAAGGAAACTTAGAGAGGATCTGGTTCAATGCCTTTTGAAAGAAAATCTCTCACCCCCTTGGAAAACCAAACTCAAATGAAAGAGGAGAGCAAAACTCAGAATTCTTGCTCTCTGAGAACACAGTGTAAAAGCCACTTGTCTAATCTAAACATATTGTTTTGCAGAGGGGTCTCAGGTCTTCCACTGTAGGCCAACTGTACCTCACATTCCTGAGTCGACATAGGTGACTTGGAGTGCATATATTCCGGACTTTCAGAGGCTTAGCAGTCCCTGAATCAGGCAACAGGAAATGTGATTGGGCAGGGTCTCTGCCTCTTGCTCTGGTCACAGATGCTCCACTTTCTCTTTTCTGGCAGTCCAAGGCCCTGGATCCAACCTGGATTACTGAAATCAGCTCTCATTCTCTCCAGGGGTCCAGGATGTTACAGGGTTCTCTGCTCTCATTAGTCAGTCAGGGTCAAGGGACACAAGAAAAAGGAGCTAGGGAAAATAACTCAGTGGCAAGGCAAAGAGCCTTTGTTAAGCTCATAAAACTAGAGTTGGGATCTGAGATTAAATTTTACAGATAATATTAAGATTAGGATTAAGGCTAGAGTTTGGATTGGACAGTGGGGCTAATACCAGGTTAGGATGGATTATAATGATGACAGGCTTTGAACTGAGAGCGAGTTTCAAGGGTAGGGATTAGAATTAGAGTGGAGGATCATCTGCTTTCTCTCAGGTCTCTACAAGCTCCTTCTTTTTGGTAAAGTCTTCCAGGGCTAAGTAGGTCTCTTGAATTCTTACCAAGAAGGCAGTCATTGTTTGCTCCTGACCTTGAATCACACTAGGCTCTTTTCCATACACCCTTAGTTTCTACTTCAAAAGCTCTGGCTGCTGAAGAATTAATATTATCCTTTACTAGACCCCACTGAGCACATAGATGGCTCCTTTTGGGCCAATGGTGATTGCAAACTACTCCCAGGAGTCACATCACAGGTTCATCTGGAACGTTAATACACGATAGAAAATAGTCAAGACAATTACGACAAAAGCACTCTGCCAATTACCCCCACACTTTGCTCCCCTAATTTGATGATGCCCTGAAATTTTATGTCCTCTCTGAGCTTTCAGTCAACTAAGTGGGCTTGTTATAGGAATTGGATCAAGGGCTCTATAGATAGAGACACCGGGAACTAAGAGTAAAGAGTTAGCTGGCTAGGAACGTCATAAGCAGCAGCTAAATACTGTCTCATCTCATACAACTTCAGTGTGACAAAAAAGCTGGCAGCCTTGTGATGAACGAGGTCAGGAAAAAAAAAAAAAGCAGAGAACTTCAGTGTCTTCTAGGGAGGATGGGTTGGTAACTAAGACATTCCCCCAGGATTGTCTAACTATGACTCTAATCCATTTGTGGGTCTCACATTGACTAACAAATTATTGTGCCTTTTTATTCATGTAACAAATATTTATTGAATGCCTCCCAAATGCACCTTGAGTATTGTGTATATCACAGTAAACAAAACAGACATGATCTTTGGAGACTCACAAATACATACTTAATTATAAAGTGTGATAGGTACTATAAAGAAAAAGAGTACCATGTAAGATAATAACAGCGCCAGCTAATTTTGATCGGGGCTTGGGTCAGGGATGACTTCTTTGAAGGAGTTCCATTTAAATTCAGGCCTGAATTTGTTTAAGTAGGAGTTAGTCTGTTGAAAAACCTTAACGTGTCAATTGTTCTTTATGCTTTTGAAGTTCAGCTGCAATTTACTCCTTTATGGTCTGTGGTGGACATTTTTTGGAATCTTTGCCAAGTACATAACTTTCTTTGAGAAGATAGCGTACAAAGATGGGGTTCTGGCAGCCACGTTTGCATTACAAAACAAAGAGACCTGACTATATATTGCCCTGTTGGTCAAAGGTGATTGTACCAAGAGTACACAAGCGGACATAAATTGAACCAATCAGTTTCTTGTTCCTGGGCATTGGGATTCATAAATACTAATTAGTCTCTGTTTGTTCCTGAAGTGAGGCTGGGTAAACCTGGATTATGTTCCCAAAAAAGCAGTGAAAACAGCTCTGCTGAGATTATAAAGCAGCTTTGTAGACAGAAGCAGAGATGGAAGAATATGTAACCATAGAGAAAAAGATACTGAAAAAAACCAAACACTTGGCTCCCTGTTGATGTATTAGGTACCTATTTCAGTCCTTCATGAGATCTCACTGCTCTGTGTCCTTGGGTTGTAGAAGATTATTTCCTTGTGTGTGTGTATACATATAAAGAGGAAAGGCAGCTGAGGCAGTCAGGAACAGGAGGACAAGGGAATGGAGATGTCAGAAAGCAAGGTATATTTGAGGAATGGCAACTAGTGTCTGCTTTGCAGGGTGAATAGAGAAGAGCAGAAAATGAAGTCTGAGAGGAAGACTGGAACCAAATTATCTACATTATATGTAGGGACCTGCTGGTGAATGCTACATTTAATTAATCCTTTTAGTCTCCAGAGTGCTTAGGAAATTCCTTGTGTATACTGGGTACTCAATAAATGTTTGTTGAATAACTGGCAAACAGGAAAGCTGTTTAGAAAATGACAATCACTTTTTATGTTGAATTCTCCTTTTAGTTGTGGAGTTTCCTTTTCTTTGTCTTTTTTTTTTTTTTCCTTTTTGTGGAGAACGGGGTCTCGCTATATTACCCAGGCAGGTCTCGAACTCCTGGGCTCAAGCTATCCTCCCGCCTCTGCCTCCCTGAGAGCTGGGATTACAGGCGTGAGTCACCGCGCCCGGCCGAGTTTCCTTTTCTGTCCATAAAAGAAAATCATCAAGATGTCAAGAGAGACAGTCCCACTTAATCTTTGTTAAACTCAAAGGGTTTTAAGTATCTCACGTATCTGGGAATTTTATGTCGGTTTAAATGAAGATTTAAGGGTAATATAAATCCAGTGAGAGCAAGGTGTGCTGTATGGCTTTATCCTTTCTATGCAATTTTTTTTTCTTTTCTTTCTTTCTTTTTTGTTTTTTTGAGAGAGTTTCGCTCTCGTTCTTGTTGCCCAGGCTGGAGTGCAATGGCATGATTTCGGCTCACTGCAACACCCGCCTTCCGGGTTCAAGTGATTCTCCTGCCTCAGCCTCCCGAGTAGCTGGGATTACACGCGCGCCACCATGCCCGGCTAATTTTTTGTATTTTTTAAAACTAGCGAAGGGGTTTCACCATGTTGGCCAAGCTGGTCTCGAACTCCTGACTTCAGGTGATCCACCTGTCTTGGCCTCCCAAAATGCTGGAATCACAGGCGTGAACCACAGCGCCCGGCTTTTTCTATGCACTTTCTTACACATATACTTATGGAAGGCTTTGGAAAATCCACAAAATTAAAACTAAATATTGTGCATAATAAATTATCCCTCACGTTTTGGGGTGTTTTGGCTTTAAGCGGCTTGATTTTTGCAATCATTAACTGCACCATCAACAGCATTTGTGGCATACTAAGATAAATGCGATCCTTGCTCTTTAGAGGCCAAAATAAACATCAATGTTAACAAACCCACAGAGAATGCACAAACAGAAATGTTATATGGTATATAAAGAAATAAGATAGCAACATTTGGTAACCAGATTAATCTAGGTAATACTCTCTCTGAGGCTCTCATATACCCGACAGGCCGGGAGGGTGTACGGCAGCTATTCCTAAGAGCCAGGAAGTCTTCCTCAGCGATGGGTTTCCAAAAGGTCTGAAGGATGTTGCCTCCGTGTTGAACTTAGTTATCAATAATCGGTTTCTCTGTTCACGACTGGCTGGAGATCAGAATGAGCTCAGGAGCAAGGACTAGCAGCGTTAAAGGATTTATTTTCTTTTTCTTTTTTTTTTTTGGGGCCGGATCTCAGCTCACTGCAACCTCTGCCTCCCGGGTTCACGCGATTCTCCTGCCTCAGCCTCCCGAGTAGCTGGGACTACAGGCGCCCGCCACCTCGCCCGGCTAGTTTTTTGTATTTTTCAGTAGAGACGGGGTTTCACCGTGTTAGCCAGGATGGTCTCGATCTCCTGACCTCGTGATCCACCCGTCTTGGCCTCCCAAAGTGCTGGGATTACAGGCGTGAGCCACCGCGCCCGGCCAAAGGACTCATTTTCTTAGTGTCTCAAACTTCTTTGATCACTTACCAATTTCCATTACTGATTCCGCCACAGCTCCCCTTTCCCCTCCAAAAACCAAACGTGTCAGCTGTAGGAAGAAGTGAGGCTCTCCTAGCCCAGGCACAGGGAATGGACTTGTGGCTCTGTGGTTGGGAGTGGAGAGACAAGGAACTTCCGAACACCGGTGGGGGAAGAGACTAGGAACTTGCCCCAGACAAGGGGCTGCGGGAGGGGCATTTCCCAAAAGTTCCTGTCAAGAGACCAGTATACCGGGTAGAACTCGAAGAGTTGTTTGGGTGTGGGGAGACCAGGAAGAGAGAGAGATTCCCAGGGAGTTGGCAAATTGGGGAGAAAGGCTCCGCGGCATCGCCTAGGAACAAGAGCTGCAGCTCCAGGAACCTTGACTCCGACGTCCCCGGGAAGTCCGAACTCCACTTCCGCGTTTGGCATTCCTCCCCTAGGCCCCTCCTCGCACTCGGTTACGGGGTCTGCGGGCGCATGCGCCGCCGCTCAGGGACTGGCCCAATTTACCCTAAACAACTAATCTGCTCCTCCCCCTCCCGCTTGGAGCGCACCACTCGCGTTTAGGGGGAGACACCGCGCCCCGGAGTACTCAGAAACCTGCTCCCCTTCTTCAGACAGGGGGAAGATAAGGTTGCTTCAGATTTTAAAAGTTCTAAGAATACGAAGGCCTCAGCCGCCTGTCGCCAGGCGAGAGCCCGAGGCTCTTTCTCCCACAGCCCCGCACTCCGCCTTTGAGGCGCGGAACAGAGTGGCACGCCCGGATCCCAGCTGATCAGCTGCTGGGCTTTGGCGGTGGCTCCCCCGGGCGAGACCATTGTGACTCCTCGGAAGGGGTGCATAGAGGGGAGGGGGCGGAGCGGCCATTGTCCGGTCAGCGCAGCCTCCGGGGGAGGGGCCGGTGTTACGGAGACAGCAGGGCCCGGGGCTTCACAGCGGCCGCTGCGACTCCGGAGCCGGCGGGGACCTCCCGTCCTTCCCCGCGCCACCGCACGGGACATCGCTCTGGCTGGGGAGCGGCGGTGGGAGCCGTCGAGGGCGTCGGTGTCCCTCCTCCCCCGCGGTCCTCGGTGCGTCCGCACGCCCCTCCTCCTCGGCTCCCTCCTTCTCCTCTCCGCACCTCCCCGGCCCCCCCCTCTCCGCAGGCCGAGTGGTGCGGCCCGCCTCCAGCTGACCGGCCTGGAATCCCGGCTCCGAGCCCCGGACTCGCGCCCGCCCGCGCGCCCGCTCCCTCCCCCTCCCCCCGCCCTGAGCCCCCCGACGCCGCCGCCACCTCCTCCTCAGAGCGGGGCCCGGGCCCAGCCGCCGCCACCGCTGCCGCCGCCGAGCTCCGCCGCCGCCGAGCACCATGGGAGACGCTGGGAGCGAGCGCAGCAAAGCGCCCAGCCTGCCGCCTCGCTGTCCCTGCGGCTTCTGGGGGTAAGTGCCCGGCCGGGTGGGGGCGGGGGCCGGGGGCGCGGACGCCAGGGCTGCCTGGGCAGGCCTCGGGGCCCGGGATGCCGGAACCCTGAAGGCTGGGCCCAGCCCGGGCCTACGGGGAGGGGGTGGGGGTCGCGTTCCGGGGAGGGATGCCGGGTGGGGAGCTGGGGGTGGGCAGAGAAGGCCCTTCGGGGGTGCGTTGCCACCCTTTGGGACCCGCCAGCCTGAAGCTCGGGCCCACGGGGGCCTTCTGGGCCACGGGTGAGGGGGGCAGGGCGGCGGGGAGGGATGAGGGGGCGGCGTTGACCGCTCCGGGAGGAGCAGGAGTGCCCCTTCCCTGGGCATGTGGAAGCCAGCCCTTCCTCCCTCCCGGGGCTTGAGTTGGTGCCCAGGCATTAGGAGGGTATTTCCTCTGACTTTTTCACCTCCCCTCCTCCCCGTCCTCCGGAGACTTGCATCATCACTTCCTAGATTATATCCCAGTGCCCCATTTGCTTTTAGGAAGCTATTCTCACGTCACCCGTTTGTAAAAACCGAGTCCAGAACCAGGCTGGGGTAAAGTTATAAGACTGTTGAGGTCTCACCTTTATGTAAAACACGTTTCAGGAGATTTGTAAAATTCCCTTGTCGAAAAGGAAGAAGAAAACCACACAAAACCTGAAGTCAGCCTGGATTGGGGAATATGAGATCCAGTTTCCTCAATTGGTTCTCAAATTCCCCTCTTTCTCAATTTAAGTAAAAATAATAAAAATGTTCACAGTGGATAGCGTATATTGTTTGGCCATCATGTGTTAGGGCGAAAAAAAAAGTGAGGTGGGAAATCAGCTCCCTCTTCCTCCCCCCATTACAGTTTAAATTCTCGTGGTAACACTTTAAGCTTCATGGATTGCCACCTAACAGGTGCCTCCATCATACCACATGACTGTAGTTCTGCAGTAAGAAAGCTGGAGACTTTAAAGGCCGGCTTTTGTGATGAGTCCTTTTTATCTTTTATCGTTTTGTTTTAGTTTTATTTTTTGAAAGATTCAGTATATTTGGAGACACAGAGGCAGGAAGGAAGATTGTTTCCGGTGAGGACATCTTGGGAAGAAGTATGGAAGTAGTTTCCCTTTTCTATCTCCCATATTGTAGGAATGGTTAACAGAAATTAAGGGTAATTTTGGGAGTGCAGAGAAAGATTAGAAAGTGGATCTTAATGTGAACTTCTGTGGAAGCTGTCGTATCTCAAGGTTATGACAAAGAAGTGGATTTTCATTTTCTCATTTTTCTGACTTTCTTTCTCGAAAATTTCCCTGTGGAAGGATATTAGTCAAAAAGAAGTTATGGCATGTATAAAGTCCTAAAAATGTGAAAATATTTCTATTCTTCCCTTCATTTTTATTTGAAAATAATTGGTTTGCCTGTGAAGTGCTTTCATGGACTGTCTAATTCCCACAAGAATCTTGCGAGATAGGAACCATTATCTCATTATTAAATGGGGAAACTGAGGCTTAGGGTGGATAATTTGCCCCTTCACACAGGGAGTGTAGGGTGGAGCTGGTGAGCTCTTTAGAGTGCTTAGTACCATCATGTTTATGACATCAGTCTGCTGCCCTGGAAAAATCTTGTGTCACAAGCCTCAGATTGTAACTCATTATAAGACATGTGTCCTGAAGAAAGTTGCTGCGAGTGGCAGCTAATGCTCAGGATGTATCAGGTCTCTCTCCTGGCAACACGTTTATGTCCTTCGGACTATTATGAATGGAATCTTTATTGAAAGACTTGTATCAAGGCTTAGAGATTAAGGAAATGGAATAGCGTTTTACATTTATTTATTTGTTTATTTATTTTTGAGACGGAGTCCTGCTCTGTTGCCCAGGCTGGAGTGCAGTGGCGTGATCTCGGTTCACTGCAGCCTGCACCTCCCAGGTTCAAGCAATTCTCCTGCCTCAATCTCCTAAGTAGCTGGTACTACAGGTGCACACCACCATGCCCGGCTAATTTTTGCATTTTTTAGGAGAGATAGGATTTTGCCATCTTGGCTAAGGTGGTCTCAAACTCCTGACCTCAGGTGATATGCCTGCCTTGGACTCCCAAAGTGCTGGGATTACAGGTGTGAGTCACTTCATCCAGCCAGTTTTACACATTTTAAATAATGATGATGATTATCATCATTAATGACTGTGGCCAAACAAAAGGACAAAGTAGGAGGATCACTTGAGCCCAGGAGTTTGAGACCAACCTGAGCAACAGCAAGATGTTGTCTCTAAAAAAGTTTTAAATTATCCGGGTGTGTTTGTGCATACCTGTGGACCAACCTACTTGAGAGGCTGAGGCAGGAGGATCACTTGAGCCCAGGAATTTGAGGCTACAGAGAACCATGATTGCGTGACTTGCTTTCCGGCCTGGGTGACAAAGTGAAACCGTGCCTTGGAAAAGGTAAATCAGTAAACAAAATGATTGTAAATAATGAGTGACTGTAAATAATAAATAGTAAATCATTTTTCTGTGATAGGGTAATGTTGAAAGTTTCAGAGGTCTTTTGTTTATAACAGGCATGAGCCACCACGTCCAGCCAGCCTTTTACCTTTAGCCGGTAGGGTTCTGATAATGCCCAGAGAGTTTGGTGGCAGCAGATAGGAAAAGTTACACTAATGTTGTACTTGACCTATAAGCAACCAGGGCTGCTTTTTAGATACTTTCACTCTGATACTTTTTATGAACTGCAATTTACCTAGCAGGAGTAGTGACCACAAAACTAATATTTTTATGGTGAAAAGTGTTCTTTTTGGTGCAATGTTTGAACCTTTCCTAAGGACTTTTATATACAATTGTGTAGTTTGTGTTTTATACCAAAGCATAACAAAATTGCTGCCTTGTTTCCATTGTATCATAACCGACTTTGAACGTTTCCCCTACTGCATGGGCCACATTCATATTATGTAAACTTAGAATATATTTAACAAATATTTGAATGCCTGTGATATAATGGTGGGCAAGGAGGTGCTGGCCCCCTACTCTGGGTCAGGGGGCACAGGGAAGTAAACTGACAGTTGCAATACATTTTACAGGTGCTATATGGGAGGGGCACCTACCCTAGCTGGGGTAGAGGTAGAGGAAGGTAGCCTGGAGAAAGTGACACTTTTGCCTAGACCTGCAGGAAGGGTAGAAGGAGAGTATGGAAACAAATATTCCTTTCAGGCAGTGGGACTAACGTGGGTGAAGGCCGGGATGTGAGTGAGAGCACTACGCATTTGAGGAACAGGTTTGTTGGGTCTGTTGGTAGACTGTGAAGGGGGATCACAATCTAGAGATAAGGCTGGAGGATTGAGAGGAATTGGTGATACAGGGCCCTCATAGGTAATGCTGAGGACTTTGGACTTTTATCCTGAGTGCAGTGAGGAGCTACTCAAGAACTTTGATCAGGCAGTGATGTATATCTTTAATGTGAAAGATTATTGGTTGTTCTTGAGAGTAGCCTGGGTGTGTGGGTATGATTCTGTGTGTCTGTATGAATGTGATGTATGTGTTTTCGTGGAATGTTGCCAAGTCCAGATTTGCCATGGTTGTGGCATGAACCAGTGTAATGGCTGGGGAGAATAGAGAGACATTCAGGAGGTATCTTTTGCCTTTTCCCTTCATGAAAATAAAGGTGAATATGTTCTAAAAAATTTTGTGCGGCATTGCACTCCTTGGAAGCTCTAGGTCTAAAATCAGCTAGCCAGGGCCCACACCCAGCCCTTTGCTGAGGAGCCTCTCAGCAGAATGTTCTGGCACCAGCAGACTAACGGCAGTTCCTTTAGGATTGCTGCTCTTTCCAGTGACTCAGGCTGCAGGACTTGCTGCCCAGCATTGTCCAGTCAGGACACTAATCAGTGGGGCTTGGTTGAATAGGAGAGCTTTAACTGCATTCTCTTGTGAAAATGCAGTTAAAGAAGAATGCCAAGAGGAGTGTACAATTCAAATGCATTAGTGCTTGTAACAATTTCCAGTTCTCTCCCTCTTGGCTTATGTTGTATAATTGTGTATAGGTAATTAAGTTATTTTATAGAGACCATCTCCACTGGGAAACTTTGCTACCATGGAAATTGTTGAATATTAACCAGTTGATAATGAAGTTGATAATAACGTTACAAGTTGTTTGTATTACATATATATTTTTTTGTTTTGCTTTTTTGAGAGGGAGTTTCACTCTTGTTGCCCAGGCTGGAGTGCAATGGCGCGATCTCGGCTCACCGCAACCTCTGCCTCCCGAGTTCAAGTGATTCTCCTGCTTCAGCCTCCCGAGTAGCTGGGATTACAGGCATGTGCCACCACACCCAGCTAATTTTATTTTTAGTAGAGTTGGGGGAGGTTGTTCTCGAACTCCCGACCTCAGGTGATCCGCCCCCCTCAGCCTCCCAAAGTGCTGGGATTACAGGCGTGAGCTACCGCTTGTAGCCGGTATATGTATTAACATCATATTTTTAGGATTAAAACAAATTTTTCCTCGAGACATGGACTTAAAACTTTCAGTGAAATATGAACATTTTCTTGGCTCATTTTAGGCGTTCAGTACTCAGGCAAAAAACGTATTTGTTGATAATTGTTGTATCTGAAATGAAATAGTCAATTAGTACTTTTTCTTTAGTTGAAATATACAGATACATGAAAACACTTAAACTATGCAGATATAACTGGTATTTGTTGAAGCTGCATTTTAAATTATTTAGACATTTAAAAAGTGCTGAGGCACGTAGATTCCTCACAAATACGAAGACCTAGACTATTACAGAAAAGATAGGAAGAAAAATAAGTATAAGAATATAGTATGTGTATTACAGGATAACAGGATAATTAGGATGGAAGACGGAAGTGTTTTCTAAGTTTATTTAAGTACAGAAATATAATTACTATTGATATTTTGCTTTCACAATTGGAGATAATCTCATAATGACATACGGAAACCTTGGGAATTACTATTTTGTAAATTAGCTTAAAGCGTAGTAGACATAAGCATTCAGTCTGGTATTTAGGGAATAATGGAGTAGTTAAATAGGGGGCTTATTAGGTAAACTATTCATGGTTTTGATTTTAAAAAAGAAGGTCTTCTAACAAGTCATGACAAACATATCACATGGGTTCCTTTAGGGAAATAGATTTTGTTACTATTTCATTTTTATAATCATGTCTGTTGAAGCATTTTGCCTACAAACTATATTGGCTGGATATGAGATGTACTTTAAGATAGAGATGGGTAGAGATAAGGATAGGGGTAATCTCCTAAAATAAATTTCATTTCTGAAATCGCTAGTAGTAGAAAGTTGATTGAAAACATAACAGGATTTGTTTTATTCAGCCTTATTTTTGGCAGTCATAAGATACTGACTAGTTTAGAATCAATACACATATTTTTTGCCTCTGAGCCTAGCCTTAGTGAATTGCTGTAGAACATCAATTCTGTTACTGTCACTGTCTAAATTATCTAGCTAGTGTGCTTGGCTCCTCACAGTGTGTGGACTTCACATTCGTTTTGCCTCTTCAGTCACAGTCTCACAATTGTAACATGTTGCCACACTTCAACCAGCTTAACCTGGGCATTCAAGATCATGTGAACACAGTATGAATCACTATCAGTAGAATGTTCATTCCATTGATGTCACTACTTATCCCTTGATTATAAAACCCCCTTAAACATTCTCTTAAAAAACAAAAAAGCTTGCTTGTGGAGTTTTACTTTGCATCTTTGAGTATTGTGTGCCTCTGAAGATAAAACATGATTTAAGTTAAGTATTCATTGTCGGTTCATTTATCTACTTGCCCTATTTTCCTGATTACGTTTGGGGGATTCAGAAAATAGGAAATTTGTGCCTTTGATGTGATGGAACACAGGGAAATAATTTTTTTTCTTTTTAAATTTAAACAAACATAGTCTTCTTTCTGTTGGTTTGAGGCAATAGCTTTTTAGAGTTAGGTCCAGTTAGCATATGGCTCTTTTGGTTTTATCATCTCTTCTCCATTTTCCATCTCCCACTCTTCCCCTCCCTTCCAAAATGGAAGAGAATTCTAAACTTTAAATCATACTGAACAGTTTTGACTAAGAATCTCTTTATAATCCTTAATAGTATCAAAATTAACATTAGTTTTCACAAATTAACCTTTCCTTGCTCTAAAAATCAGAGAACTAAGAATCATTTGAAAAGAATGAAGTCCATAAAAAGAAACCAAGAATAGTATATAAAAAGATTATTTATTTAGAACAGAATACTTAGACAGTGAGAACTAATATCATTTGGATTTTTTATTAGGTCATAGGGAGGTTCTGTCCATGCAAAGTGATGTAATATTTTGAATTCCTGCAATAATCATAGATCAAAATTGAGGTTAAATATTCTTATTTTCTTTTTCACGCAGGCCTGGGACTGGCAGGGCTGCATGGCTTTGTGGCTGAGGCTGGAAGCAGAGCCTATCAAAGTTCCTTCCCCTGCAAAAAAAAAAAAAAAAAAAAAAAGGAATTCTTTTCTGTTTTTGAAGAAAGGTTAAGGTTGATATCTTAGCAAAACTACTTGAAGGAAGTGATTGGTCTTGACCCAGTACTTGTAATGCAATGCTTGCAAAATCGTTCAGATTCTGGCTTTTTGGATTTCGTGGGACTTTGTGTCAGAGTGGTTTTCAAAAGAGGGCCTTCATTCCAACTGTGGGGATGACACTGATGTTACTCAGTTTTTCTAGAGTTTGGGAGGAACAGTGATCCTGCTCTGGACTGGGTCCCTGTGTAACAAGATTACATTGCTGAGTGAGATATTTAAACATAAGACATTTCCTGTGTCATATGCAGAAAAGGAGGTTAAGGAACTTTGTTTAAAGTGTCTTGGCCGGGTGCTGTGGTTCATGGCTGTAATCCCAGCACTTTGCCAGGCCGAGGCGGGAGGATCACTTGAGGTCAGGAGTTTGAGACCAGACTGAACAACATGGTGAAACCCTGTCTGTACCAAAAATAAAAAAATTAACTGAGCGTGGTGGCACACACCTGTAGTCTCAGCTGCTTGGGAGGCTGAGGCAGGAGAATCGCTTGAATCCAGGAGGTGGAGGTTGTAGTGAGCTGAGATCGTGCCACTGTACTCCAGTCTGGGCAACGGAGTAAGACTCTGTCTCAAACAAACAAACAAAAAAAAAGGTGTCTACTAGTCAGCATCTAAAACTGTATTCTAGAATGGCACTGCCCAGTATGGTAGCCATTAGCTGTAAGTAGCAGTTTAAATTCAGATTAAAGTTAAAAAATTTAGTTCCTCAGTCACTGTAGCTACTTTTAAGTACTCGCTAGCTCAGTAACTAGTGATTACCCTATTGAGGAACACAGATATAGAACATTTTCATCCTTCAAGAAAGCTATGTTGGACAGTGCTGTTCTAGAATATTGACTGATGGGCAGCCAGAGTTTTCAAGCCTGTTTTCTTGTGGGCTCTCTAGATCCCTTTTTTTCTTACATTCTGAACATGAGGCACTTAGCTAATTTAGCTCTAAATTTCTTTCCAGCCCTAACATTGTTTATTTCCACTGGGAGAAGCAATGCTATTGTTAATCCAGAGTACTGGGAAGTGCTCCTTTGGTTAGGAATGGAAATTAAAATTTCAGTAATGGGAATTAAAATGTAGTCTGTAATTTGAACCTTTTTTGAAGTGTTACTTTTGAGTCAGCCATTTTAGCTCTTTTAGCACTGTTAAACTGGCAGCCTGTACGGCTTATACAGGGAGGTGTTGGTCTAACAATCAGTTTCTTTTTGGTTCAAAGAATTTTTGAAGCTACTCACCTTTTAGAAAGTTGATAGGTTGTAGATAGGCTCTAGTTAGCTTTTATGACTTTTGTGGAGGAAAAATATTTGTTTTCACAAATGTAAATCTCATGGCAGCTTTTTATATGTGATTAGGGATAAGTGGATTGGATTTTCTGGTAAATTCAGGTTACTATATATAGAGAAAGGTGGGGTGTATTGGAATTTCCAGCAGTAACGGGCAAAACCAAACTGTTCTGTGATGCACCAGTCCAATAGAATGGCACAGGTGAATGAAAATGCATGTCGTCCATGAGGCTGAGGGACAGAGCTGCTAACAGTGCCGGGTACCTGAAGTGGCTACAGCTGTTAAGGAGGGATGATGTACTAGCTAACTACATCTGTTCATTTAGCTGTACCAGATGTCCCATATCATAGGCAAGTTCGAGTTTATTAGGGTAGAAGAATGTCCTGGGAGAGGTCATTGATGCTGCTTGCTACCACTCTGGCCTTGGATGGAAGAGGAGGGCCAAGCCACACCAGAGCATTTTGTTTCCAGGTGTGAATAAGCTCTAGTTAGCTTCATTGAAGCTTTAGTAACTACCTGGTAGAGTGAGGTTGGTGATGTACTTAGGACCTTTTTGGGAGTGTCTTTTCTCATTTATTTCTGCTGAAGTGGAGTGGTGTGGAGTAACAGCTGTTGATGTCTTATCTGCTTCTTGAACTCTTACACACTGACAAGTTGAAGTGCATTTGCATAAAATAATCACGCTTATAGCCACACTTCCTGGAAGGGGAAGCATTCTGACCATTCAAGAATATCACAAATACTCTTCCCATGGTCAGCTTCTTTGTCCAGGCACTTGATTTTATTCATTTATTTTTTACAAGAAAGTGAAAAAAATTTTCTGTGGCTTATGGTACCTAACTGGAAGAGTGGAGGCAGGAAGTTGGGGAACACGGAGTGAGTGGTAGACTTTGCTGTCACTTCTGTGCTTTGAAAGCTTTTATCTATTTCAGATCATCATTTTTTTAAAGGCAGCCCTTTCTAGGATGCTTTCGGCAGAAAAAATGGGCTGGCAAAATCATCTCCTGAAAACATTTATGAATGAGACACATAAAGTACATTGAATAGTATAGTTATTCTTAAACTAGTCATAAGAGTATTAACTAGCAATAAATAATAAAAAATAAACCAGAGGTAGGAGAAGGTATGGTGATTTCAATGTGAATTGTTTTTGGATTTATGATTTCTTGGTTTCTGTGCCTAGGGAGGCATGGATGGTATTACTCTTTTTCTTTTCTTTTTCTTTTTTTTTTTTTTAAGATGGAGTCTCACTCTGTTGCCCAGGCTGGAGTGCAGTGGTGTGATCTTGGCTCACTGCAACCTCCACCTCCCTGATTCAAGCCGATTTTCCTGCCTCAGCCTCCCTAGTAGCTGGGACTACAGGTGCGTGCCACCATGTCTGGCTAATTTCTTGCATTTTTAGTAGAGATGGGGTTTCACCATGTTAGCCAGGGTGGTCTTGATCTCCTGACCTTGTGATCTGCCCGCCTCTGCCTCCCAAAGTGCTGGGATTACAGGCGTGAGCCACCGCGCCTGGCCTGGATGGTATTACTGTTTTTCTTCAGTTGTTGCTGAAATCTAAAAAACCAGGTTTTTCAAGTCTTTATGTGTTCATGTGTGAAACTTTGCCCGTACATACAAAATCTTTACATTGTTTGACTTTACTGCATGCAGTTTAGTTTGCTTTTTCCTTTTAATATAACTTAAAGGTATTCTCTTACCTTTACAAGTGGAGAACTGTTCTGTGGACTGATTAGCAGTGGATTTGAGCCTGTAAATAGCCACTGCACTCCAGCCTGGGTGACATAATGAGACTTTGTTGCTTAAAAAAAAGAAAGTGGAGGATGCCAGACTTGGTGGCTCACGCCTGTAATCCCAGCACTTTGGTGGCTGAGGTGGGCAGATCACCTGAGGTCAGGAGTTCGAGACCAGCCTGGACAACATGGTAAAACCCCATCTCTACTAAAAATACAGAAATTAGCCGGGCTTAATGGCCTGCATCTGTAATCCCAGCTACTCGGGAAGCTGAGGCAGGAGAATCACTTGAATCAGGAGGTGGAGGTTACAGTGAGCCAGGATTGCACCACTGCACTCCTTGGCAATAGAGTGAGACTCCGGCTCAAAAAAATAAAATAAAAGTAAAATAAATGGAGGAGTGTTTTTGTATATTGACCCACAAAAATACTTGCATGTAGGAACTTTTAATTTTTTTATTGATTTGGGAGAACATGTTCATGTAGTCTCTGAGGCCTGAGTTCCCTGTTTCTGTGGATCAGTCACTGTTAACTAGCTCACCCTGTTCCCCCAACCCCATCCATGCTGTAGCACTTCCAATATGTGCTTAAACCATGCATTTTATTTGTAAGGCTAATCATCTTCTTCAGGGAATATTGAGCAGGATCTATTAAGGAACAGTTGCTTTGACTTAAATGAAAAAGTCTTTGCAAATGACAGATAAAATCTTGAGTGACAATGTGTGGAGTACTGCACTCTTGTATAGTAGGATCTCTTTAGGGGATCTCAAAAATCCTGATCTTTGGAAGTGTATGTCCCTACAGACTGCATTTTCTTCCCCTTGGTTTTTTTTTTTTTTTTTTTTTTGAGACGGAGTCTCGCTCTGTCGCCCAGGCTGGAGTGCAGTGGCCAGATCTCAGCTCACTGCAAGCTCCGCCTCCCGGGTTCCCGCCATTCTCCTGCCTCAGCCTCCGGAGTAGCTGGGACTACAGGCGCCCGCCACCTCGCCCGGCTAGTTTTTTGTATTTTTTAGTAGAGACGGGGTTTCACCGGGTTAGCCAGGATGGTCTCGATCTCCTGACCTCGTGATCCGCCCGTCTCGGCCTCCCAAAGTGCTGGGATTACAGGCGTGAGCCACCGCGCCCGGCCTCTTCCCCTTGGTTTTAAACTTTCTAGCATTATATATTCTAATCTGATAGTTGAAAGCCACCAAATTTACCTGAGTAGTTTTCATTCTAAATAGATTAGAATTTTACATTGTGTGTGTTTTTGGTTGGAGTTAGCGACAGGAAAAATAGACTGTTGGGTTTGTGTTTACAGTTGCGGTGCATTAAAGTCATTGGACAGAGATCTATTTACAGATTTGGAGGTGAGTTAGAAGGGAAAGGACACAGAAGGTGGTCAGAGGCGAAGACTGGGGCAAGGGGGATGAGGATGGGGACACGTGGAAGACAGTAGAATGGTGGCATTATAATTGGGAATGAAGTAGCTTTGTGGCCACCATCGTTTAGTCAATCTGTGAGAGGTGGTCTCATCTGTAAGGCTAGAGTAATTAATATGAAAAGGTGGTGGTTAGGGTTAATGAGATGTTCTGTCTTTTCTTGAAGTGTGGTATGTGAGTCCCCTGGGACCTTACAGGAACGTGCTAATGATCACAGGATGACAGCTGAGATACAGATTCCAAACTAAAGTTTAGTGGAAATAGCAGCAGTTTTCAGCAAAATTGGTGTTCCATCATGTTGGAACCCCATGGGCTCTTCTGCTAAGACCATAGGTACCTTCTTAGCCAGTTAAAGAAAAATGCTGCGTGGTTTCTCTTTGCAGCAGGCCGTGGAGACTCAACCTACCTTTCTTTTATTGGAATTGCCACAACCTGTTAATTCCATTGCTTGGGAATGATTTTTCTTCTCACCTTTTCCCCCCCATGCCTGGTAGGGGATTGAATAGTCTTGCCAATTGTCTGTTTAACTTGCTGTTCTTAGAAAAACAACTCATACAAGCCCTTCTCTTTTAAAACATTTTACAGTGAATACATATGGGGAAGTTACATTAGATCTTAAATAATTTAGCAGTAGTACTTCCTGGGGAATAGGACCTTTTCTTATTTGCTGAGAGTCTGATGAAGGGCCCCCTCTCTCGTCTATCCCAAACTCCTCCAAAACTCCGAAGATGAAGGGCATACTGATCTCTTACCTCCAGAAAACCAACTGAGCTAAGTGGCTAGGCATGGGTTTTGGAATCAAAGATCTGGATTGGCATCAAAGATGTGAGTTTACCTCTCTGTCTCTTTATCTTAAAAAAATAATATCTTAGAGTTGGCTTTGCGATTTAGTGAGCTCTGATGCCTGTCAAGCCGTTGCCACAGAGCCTGGTCATGGTAATTACATTCATTAAAGTCCAGCTTCCCAACTTGAAAGAAGGAGCATTGGTGGCGGATTAGTAAATACACAACTATCTTGCCTTATATGGTCAATTTGCATTTATAGTGATCTCCAGACTGATGCCACATCATTAATTGGTGAAGTTTCTGACCAACCTTTGGCCACTTTCCAGAGCCCGTCCTTTTTCCAGCAAGTGTTAAGCACTCTATCTTGTGTCTTGAGCTATGCTAGGCAAGGGATACCTTGGTCTGGCTTCTGCCTAAGAAAGCTCACAGTCTAGAAGGGGAGGTGGATCAATAAACTGACAAAACACTGTTAGAAAAGTGCTCTGGGAGATCACTGAGTATTATGAGAAGAACACTAATGGGCAGCTTATCTAGATGGGAACTGAGGGTGGCCAGGAGAGCTTCTCATGAGTTGGGCTTGAGCTAGGCATGAAAGATGAGCAGAAGTTAACCACATGAAGATGGTAAGGAGGGTATTTCTAGGCAGAGGGAACAGCTTGTACAGAGAGGCACAGAGGAATGGGAAAGTGTGCTGAATTAAGAGAATTGCAAACACAACTCAGTATGTTAGCTGCAGGGTATGGCAGGAGGCAAGACAAACCTAGGGAGATGAGCAGGGGCCAGTTATGAAGATACTTCATTGCTGTACTGTTGAACTTAAGGATCAGGAAGCAGCTGGGAAGCATTTAAAGATTTTAAGCATGGATAACATGATATTTATAATATATTTCAAAAAAGTTAATGTGGAGGATGCATTGGAGTGTATAGGCAGAGAGACCAGTTAGAGCAATTAAACCTTTTTGAACCATGGATCCCTTTGGCAACCTGTTGAAGTCTGTGGACCCCTTCTGAGAATAATGCATAAAATAAAACACCCGTGATTACAAAGGAAACCAGTTAGCTCATGGACTGTGGGAGCCTGTGGACCCTAGATAAAGTAACCCTGAAGAATGAAGCAGTGGGGTGCTGAAAATAATTGTAGGCTGGCAGTGGGGAATGAAGAGGGGGCTTAAATATAAGAGCAGCGACAGATTGGATGGTGGGGAGTGGTGGTAAAGGAGAAGAGAAGCAGCAGGGTCTGACGTGGACTGCAGATGGAAGATGATGTCGGTCACTTGTAGTGGGTATAGAAGTTCCTTCGCTTACAAACTGTAGGTATGAAAGGTCATTTGTGAATTCATCTATTCCCAAATCCAAAGTGAAATTGGAGAAGCGACCAGTAGTGCCCTCTGTCAGTGGTATGCGTTGTTTTGTTCAGTAGGAGAAAGTTTATGCTTCGGAAGTTCTTAAGTTGAAGTGATTCAGTGAATCTGTACTAGAAGATGGTAAGTGGGTGGTGAGAGGGATGATTTGTTTTAGACAGGTTAAGTGTACTTTCTGGCGAATTATAGACAGCTTAAGACAGTTTCTTGCTTTGCTTTTCTGTTTTCTTTTTTCTTCCCTTCCCGTCTCCCCTCTCCCCTCAACAGGGTCTCGCTCTGTTGCCCAGGAGGCTAGAGTGCAGTGACAGGATCATAGCTCACTGCAACCTCGAACTCCTGGGCTTAAGTGATCCTCCTGCCTGAGCCTCTGAAGCAGCTAGGACTACAGGTGCATGCCACCACACCTGGCAAATTTTAGAGTTTTTTTTTTTTTTTTTTTTTTGTAGAGATGGGGGTCTCTCTATGTTGCTCAAACTGGGTTTGAACCTCTGGCATCAAGTGATCTTCCCGTCTTGGCCTCCCAAAACATTGGGACAGGCATGATCCCACTACTGATGAGCACAGGAGTTTTGACCTGCTCCATTTCTAACCTGGGCCAGTTCACTCCTCCTTTGGCAACCTGGTGGTCCTTTGTTCATGGGAGGTCGCCATATTGATGCTGAATTTAGTGTGGACACCTGATCAGCATAATGCAGTACTGCCCAGAGCTCCTGGGCTCAAGCAATCCACCTCAGCCTCCCAAGTAGCTGGGACTACAGGCATGCTACCATTGTATCTTTTTTTTAATGTGAATTTTTTATTGAAGTATAACATAAATAATGAAAAATACATGAATCTTCAGTGTATGGCTAAATGAATTTTCTACAAAGTGAATATGCCTATGTAACCAGAAATAGCTAACAAGAAATAGCATTTCCGGCCCCCAAGAATCCCTCTTCCTATCCTCTTCCGGTAACTACTCCCTTCCTCTGTCAAGGGTAATCACTATCCCAATTTGTACCATCACAGATTACTTAAAATTTTTTTTCTTCTTAGATTTTTTCTACAATTGAAGTATGACTTAGTTTACTGTAAACATTTCAAGTGTGTACTTTGGTAGATTAACAAAAATAGACTTCACAGCTGGGCGCGGTGACTCACACCTGTAATCCCAGCACTTTGAGGTCAGGAGTTAGAGACCAGCCTGGCCAACATAGTGAAACCTCATCTCTACTAAAAAGTACAAAAATTAGCTGGGCGTGGTGGCACACATGTGTGGTCCCAGCTACTCGGGAGGCTGAGGCAGGAGAATCACTTGAACCTGGGAGGTGGAGGCTGCAGTGAGCCGAGATCGTGCCACTGTACTTCCAGCCTGGGTGACAGAGTGAGACACCATCTCAAAAAAAAAAAAAAAAGACTTCATTTTTTAAAAAGGAGTTTTAGGTTTACAACAAAATTTACTAGAAGGTAAAAAGAGAGAGTTCCCATATGCCCTTTAGCTGTCTACGCACACAGCCTCTCCTGCTACCGACATCTCACACTAGTGTGGAACATTTGATAGAATTGATGAACATACAGTGACACATCATTATCACTCAAAGCCCATAATTTTGAGTGGGATTCACTTGGTGGTGTATATTCAGTGGATTTTGACAATGTGTAATGAAACTACCATTATAATATCATATAGAATATTTCAGTGTCCTAAAAACCCTCTCTGCTCTGCCCGTTCATCTCTCCCTTCTCTTCAACCTTTGGCAACAACTTTTCATTGTCTCCCTAATTTTGGCTTTTTCAAAATTTCATATTGTTGGAATCATACAGTATGTAGCCTTTTCAGATTGGCTTCTTTTATATAGTAATAAGCATTTAAGTTCTATGTCTTTTCATGACTTGCTAGCTCATTTTTTAGATCTGATTAATATTCCAGTGTCTGAATTATACTACAGTTTATCCACTTACCTACTGAGAGACATCTTGATTGCTTCCAAGTTTTGGCAATTATGAGTAAGGCTGCTGTGAATATCTGTGTGCAGGTTTTTGTGTGGACATGTTTTCAACTCATTTGGATAAGTAGCAAGGAACACAACTGCTGGATCATATAAGAGTATGTTTAGTTTTGTAAGAAACTGCAAAACTTTGACAAGCGAGTGTACCATTTTGTATTCCCATCAGCAGTGAATGAGAGTTCCTGTTGCCCCACGTCCTTGTCAGCATTTGGTGGTATTGAATGCTGACACTATGATATGTGATACATATGCATATATCATATGCATAATATGATATATGCATATATTATTATGATATGTGCATGTGTGTATGTTTCAAAAAAACTAGATACTACCAGTTTTCAAAAATGATTGTATCAGTTTACATTCATACCACCAATATATGAGAGTTCCGGTTAGTCCACATTTTGTCAATACTTGCTATTGATGGTCACTTTCATTTTGGTTGTATCAAGTTATTGCATTTTTCTTTTATATTTGTCTGATGACTAATAAAATAGAGCATCTTTCTTCATTGGCCATTTGGCTAAACTTTGTTGTGAGGTGCCTGTTTAAGCATTTTGCTTAAGTTTCTATTAGGTCATCTGCTTTTTTCTCATTCATTTGTAAGAGGTCTTTTTTTTGTTGTTCTTGTTCGAGATAGAGTCTCACGACTCTTGCAGGCTGGGGTACAGTGACACAGTCATGGCTCTTTGCAGCCTCAACCTATGGGCTCAAGTGGTCTTCCTGCCTTAGCCTCCCATGTAGCTGGGACCCCAGGTGTGCGCCACCACACTCAGCTAACTTTTAAATTTTTTTGTAGAGACGGGGTTTCACCCTGTTGCCCAGGCTGGTCTTGAACTCCTGGGCTCAAGTGATCCTCCTGCCCCAGCCTCCCAAAGTGCTGGGATTACAGGCGTGAGCCACTGTACCCGGCCTGTAAGAGTTTTTTTTTTTAATGTATTCTGGATGAGTCCTTTTTTAGATAGCATGTACATGTACTGCGTGGTTTTGTATTTTCTTAAATCCTTTTTTAAAAAACTAGAAAGTGAGTGTATTCGTATGGTAAAAAATTTAAACACACAAGTGGATATATTATGAAAAGGATGTCTCCTTCCTACTTTTAGTCCCTTACTGGGAGACCATAGCCTTAGTCCCACTTAGTTGTGGTTATGTTTTTTGAGTATGTTTCCTGTGCATGTACTGCATATGTTCTTTTTTCTAACACAAATAGCACACCACAGACTATTCCCCACCTTGATTTTTTTAGTTAACATATCTTGGAATTCTTTCCAAATGAGCATATACATTTCTAGCATCCTTTATAATAAATGGCAGCATAATATTCCAGTAGGTGCATGTACCAGATTTTATTTAATCAGTTTATCTAGTTCCTTCTTGATGAGTGTTGTTATTATGCTACAAAGTAGCATGAAATATGTTGAATTTTAGGGCTTACGGACAATCTAAGTGTGAAAATGCCTTAGGTGTCTGAATTAGGAGAGAGGATAAGCTAGGGCTTTATCATTTAGGGTGACATGAGTGCGTGTTATCATAGCTGAAGCCAAGGGAGCAGGTAGAGTTACATAAGAAGTATTGTTAGATCAGTGATTCTCTGTGAGATAGAAATGGAGTTGTCAGAATCACTTTGGGAGTCTTTTCTAAGAAACACATTACTCTTGCTTTCCCTCGCCCCAGTTTAGTGGGTCCCTGATAAGGTCATCCTTGACCGTTTTTCTTTTATCCCTTGAAAAAAGTGTCACTGTCCTTTTGAGACCCAGTGGTATAGAGTGAAAAGATAACTAAGGATGGAACCTTGAGGAACACAGGTAGAAAAAGATGACTTTGGAAAGGAGTTGGATACACTGAGATAGGAGATAAATCAGGTGAGTATAAGGTTACTGAAACCAAAGGAGGTGGTATTTCAACGAAGAAATGGCAGAAGGGTCATGCTGCAAAGAGTGGTCAAGTTAAGATGGTAATTGGTACTTCTCTGCTTCTTCAAGGTCCTCGAAGAACTTGAGTAATACTTTTAAAGTCATGTTTGTGCTTCTCAGCAGTATTCTGGCCCAGCATGTTACCAGGGTATGTTTTGTGAAAAATTGTTGTAATTACCTCCTATGTGTACCAGAAATGAACACCTTTCATTAATGATTCATGAATCTAACCATCATGAATTGAAAGAAACTTCTCTTGAATCTATATTTTCACTTCTATTAACACTTCCAATAATATATATGTTTTTAGGGTAGTTTTTTTTTTTTTTTTTTTTGAGACGGAGTCTGGCTCTGTCGCCCAGGCTGGAGTGCAGTGGCCGGATCTCAGCTCACTGCAAGCTCCGCCTCCCGGGTTTACGCCATTCTCCTGCCTCAGCCTCCGGAGTAGCTGGGACCACAGGCGCCCGCCACCTCGCCCGGCTAGTTTTTTTGTATTTTTTAGTAGAGACGGGGTTTCACAGTGTTAGCCAGGATGGTCTCGATCTCCTGACCTTGTGATCCGCCCGTCTCAGCCTCCCAAAGTGCTGGGATTACAGGCTTGAGCCACCGCGCCCGGCTTTAGGGTAGTTTTTAAAAAACCTTTGACCTTCAACTTCTTAGTCTTCTAGGTTCTGGCAGACAAGATTGCATTCACCTAATTTTTCTTGATATTTGACTTAATTTTATAGACGAACTCTCTCTCTCAGCTTCTGTTTTTCTAGCAAGAAGTTCCTTTTATTTAGTCTGGACTTTGATTCCTGTAAATATTCATATGTCTTTTCTGAAATCTTTCCAATTGTATGTTATGTCTTTTTGAGGTGCATCTGTGTTGCTGAAAAGATACTAATATTCGTATTCCCCGTCTCTTCCCCATCCCCCATATAGATTGGGATGAGGTAGAAAGAAGGCATTTATATGGGAGATAACGAAATGTATTTCTTAAGAAAAGCTCGGTGTATATATATTTAGGAAGAATTAGGTGAAGAATGAGGTAAGATGAGAGGACAGACTTCTTGGCTGATAACTGGTTTATGCTATTTTATTCATGACATATGCTGTATGTGTCAATATGACACAAGAAGAAAGGACATACTGGAATTATTAGAGGAGACAGTGTGAGGATTAAGGTCACGTAGGGTTTTTCAGATATTCTAAAAATCTTATTTTGCTGTGTGTTATTTTCTGTAAACATTCTTCAGTGTATTTTGCTCTGTAACTGCTCTGTTGTGACTTTAGGGAATTTTAAGCATTTCAGCATTGGAACTGTATAATCAAAGACAAGGGATCCTTTTAATGTATAGGTAGGCTTTTTTTTTTTGAGATGGAGTTTCGCTCTTGTTGCCCAGGCTGCAGTGCAATGGCGCAATCTCGGCTCACCGCAACCTCTGTCTCCCAGGTTCAAGCGATTCTCCTGCCTCAGTCTTCCGAGCAGCTGGGATTACAGGCATGCACCACCACACCCAGCTAACTTTTTTTGTATTTTTAGTAGAGACGGGATTTCTCCATTTGTCAGGCTGGTCTCGAACTCCTGACCTCAGGTGATCCGCCCGCCTCGGCCTCCCACAGTGCTGGGATTACAGGCGTGAGCCCTCACGCCCGGCTGTTAGGCTGTTATTAAAGAACAGCTTATATAGAGAGCAGTGTGCATACCAATATGGTAAATATACACAAAGATACACTTTGTTTGTTTAAAATTATACTGATACAATTTAAATAGTGTCATAAATATTATAGCAACTTGATGTTACTTTATTTTAGAATATCCCTGGAGGCCTTTGAGGTTGAAGCTGTTTTGATTTCACACCCTTCTGTTTTAAAACATAGGGACTGACAGGGAGGCCCAGGGCTGCTCTCTGGGTGGTGCTACATTTGTAGACAAGAACAGCTTGCTGTATTTTAACCCAGAAAGATTAGAAAGTTTGTTCTTGAACTTCTGGTTCAGATTTAGATGCATCTTTGAAGTGCTGATACTTGGCTTATCTGAAGCTTTGGGATTATCATTTTCTAATTACGAAGGGATTGAAAGTGTTTATAACATTTTTACAGGTGGAAGGTAAATTTGTTATTTTGTTCCTCAATTTTTTTTTTGCTTAATTTAAAAAATATTGAGATATAATGCACATACCATAGATTTCATCCTTTTGGAGTGTATAACTGTGTGTGGTTTTTAGTCTTTTCACAAAGTTATGTAACCATCACTACTTTCTTAATTCCAGACAATTTCATCACTTCATAATTCCAAACAATTTCATCACTTCGTAAAGAAATCTCATACCCAATAGCAGTCACTTCTCCCCTCAGCTCCTGCCAACCGTGAATCTACTTTCTGGTTCTATGGATTTGCCAGTTCTGGACATTTCACATAAGTGGAATCATACCATATATGACCTTTTGTGTCCGGCTTCTTTGACTTAGCATAACGTTGTCAAGGTTTTTCCATGTTGTAGTGTACTGCATGTCTTTTTGTGGCTGTATAGTATTCCATTGTATGGATATACCACATTTTGTTTATCTTTCATCAGCTGATGGATAATGAGTTGTTTCACGTTTTGGCTATTATGAATAATACTGCTGTGAACATTTCTTTACAAGTTTTTGTGTGAACACCTGTTTTCACTTCTCATATTTGAATATCTAGGAGGGGAATTTCTGGATCATATGGTAACTCTGTTTAACTTTTGAGTAGACTACCATCCGGTTTTCCAGAGTCAACTACATTATTTTACGTTCCCACCAGCAACGTATGAAGACTCCAGTTTCTTCATATTTTTGCCAATACTTGTCATTGCTGCTCTTTTTGATTATAGCCAACCTAGTGGCATCTCCATTGTGTTTTGATTTGCATTTCCTTAATGACTAATGATATTGAGTATCATTAAATATTCCTATTGACCACTTGTGTATCTTCTTTGGAAAAATGTCTATTTAAATATTTTGCATGTTTTAAAATTGAGTTATATGCCTTTTTAGTTGTAAATTGTAAAATTTCTTTATGTATTCCGTTTACTAGTTATCAGATACAGGATTTGCAAATTTTTTTCCCCATTTTGTAGGTGGTGGTTTCATGTTTTTTTGGGATGTGTCCTTTAGAGCACAAAAGTTTTAATTTTGATGAATTCTTATTTATATTTTTGTTGTTTTTGCTTGTGCTTTTGGTATCATATCTAAGAAAACTTTACCTAATTCAAGGTCACAAAGATTTACACTATGTTTTCTCTAATAGTTTTATAGTTTTAGTTCTTATTTTACATTTAAGTTGGTTATTTTTTTTTTTTTGAGGTGGAGTTTTGCTCTTGTTGCCCAAGCTGGAGTGCAATGGCGCGATCTCGGCTCACTGCAACCTCCGCCTCCCGGGTTCAAGCGATTTCCTGTCTCAGCCCCCAAAGTAGCTGGACCTTCAGGGACACACCACCTTGCCTGGCTGATTTTTTGTATTTTTGGTAGAGATGGAGTTTCACCATGTTGCTCAGGCTGGTCTTGAACTCTTGAGCTCAAGCAGTCCTCCTGCTTCAGGTTCCCAAAGTTCTGGGATTACAGGCATGCGGCCACCATGCCTGGCCAATTTTATTTCATTAATCTGTAATGTCTGTCTTTATGCCAATGTCACACTGTCCTGAGTACTTCCTTTGTGATAGGTTTTGAAACCAGGAATTGTGTGACTTCTACAATTTCATTCTTCTTTATCAAGAGTGTTGGGCTGTTTTGGGTCCTTTGAAATTACATATGAATTTTAGGATCAGCTTGTCAGCTTCTCCAAAGAAGCCAACTTAGAGTTTGGTAGGGATTGCATTGCATCTCCAGATGAATTTGGGGAGTGTCTCCATATTAACAATATTTAGTCTTCCGATCCTTGAACATGGGATGTCTTTTCATTTATCTGTCTTCAATTCTTTCAACATTTTGTAGTTTTCAGTGTACAGTGATCTGGTCTTTTGCTTTCCAAAACCAGAAACTCTTTTTTAAATTGAAGGTTTCCTAAGACTTTTGGGGAGGCAGTTCTGCTAACCAAACACAAAAGAGACCATTTGGTTAGAAAAAAACAGAGATAACAGGAAGATTAATTATTTTAATAATAAAGCAAAGAACCAATTTATTGAAATTTTTTAGAATATGCTTTGTAATCATAATGCTTAAATCTGTTGTTATACGTTTGTCTCAGTCCAGAAGTTCTTCTTTGTGACTTCAAGATACTTGAGAAACAATCAGTAATCAGTTAATGGGTTGCTGGGTTATAGAAAAATCAACACAGAGGAAATTTAGAGATCTTGAGTAAATATTTTACTTTAGCTATGAAAGAGGGTAATGAATGAAAGAGGATATTTTAAGAAAGATTTCCGGATAAGCTTCAGTTCTTTGAGTAATAGCTTTTTGGAAAGAGAGACTGTTTCTCTAGTATCTGATTTTCTCCTTCCCCATAACATTTTATCATGAAAAATCAAGAATTGTACATCCATTTATTTACTACCTAGATTCTGTAATATTTTGCTTTATTTGCTTTCTATCCTATCCATCTATTAATCTTATTTTTTATTTTCCAAGTAAATTGTAGACTCAATACATTTACCCTTCTTTACTTCAGCATGCATATCATTAACTAGAGTTTAACGTTTGTTTTCAAATTTTGAAGTACAATTTATATACAGTGAAAAACACATCTCAAGTATAGTATTCAGTGAGTTTTGACAAATGCACATATATGTCTTAGTTTGGGCTGCTATAACAAAATACGTGGGTAATTTATAAGCAGTATAAATTTATTGCTCATAGTTCTGGAGGGCAAGGTCAAGGTACTGGCAGATTCAGTGTCTGATGAGGGCCCATTCCTTATAGGTGGCACCTTGTTGCTGTGTCCTTATGTGGCGGAAGGGTCATCTTCTTTTATAAAGGCACTAGTTCCATTGATGAGGGTGATGTCTTAATAACTTAGTTACCTCCCCAGAAGCCCCAGTTCTTTATACTATCACAACCTAACAGTATTAGGTTCCAACAAATGAATTTTGGGGAGGACACCAACATTGTACAGAGTAGTACTCTGTAACCCAAACCTTTACCAGGAGATATACTACGTAATGCTACTCTTGATCCAGAAAGGTTCCTCATGTCCCTTCCTAGTCAGTCTGGTTCCTTCTGCTCTGTTTCTCATCCCCTATCAGGCAACCATGGTCCTGATTTTTTTCCCATCATAGATTAGTTTTGCCTGTTTTGAAAGTCATATAAATGGAGTCATATGCTGTGTACATTATACTCTTTGACACAGTGTAATGTTTTTGATATTTATCAGTGTTGTATGAATCAGTTTGTTCATTTTTTATTGCATATTTTAAATAGTATTATTTAGTTGTATAACTATACAACCAGTTTCTCTATTCTCCTGTTTATATATACCCTAATTTGCTTTTTAAATACGACGACGACTACTACTACTACTATAAAAATCACTTATCGGCAAACACCCTTACCTGACATCAAGAAAAGGACTAGAATAGATTGGAATTTTCTTAGATAACTTTATATCCCATCCTTGCTTTTATAGTTGCCTTAATTTTGTTTTTAGATAGAGTTTGGGAGATACCCTAGCCCCATGAGCATCCTAATTTCAAATCTCATTCATGATGTTGTAATTTCTACTACAGGATAATCTTTTAAATCTTGATTTCTTTCTGGGTGTGGTGGCTCTTGCCGGTAATCCCAGCACTTTGGGAGACTGAAGTGGGCGGATGACTTGAGGTCAGGAGTTTGAGACCAGCCTGGCCAACATTGCAAAACCCCATGTCTACTAAAAATACAAAAGTTAGCCAGGTGTGGTGGTGTGTGCCTGTAATCCCAGCTGCTCAGGAGGTTGAGGCACGAGAATTGCTTGAACCCAGGAGGCGGAGGTTCTAGTGAGCTGAGATCGTGCCATTGCACTCCAGCCTGAGCAACAGAGTGAAACTGTGTTTCAAAAAGAAAAAAAAAATCTTAATTTCTTAAGCCCACTGTGCCTTGACTTTCAGGTGATTTTTTTTTTCTTTCTTTTTTTTAAAGTGTTCCTGGCTGAGCGCAGTAGCTCATGCCTGTAATCCCAGCACTTTGGGAGGCTGACGCAGGCAGATCACGAGGTCAGGAGATCGAGACCATCCTGGCTAACGCAGTGAAACCCTGTCTCTACTAAAGAATACAAAAAAATTAGTCGGGTGTGGTGGCGGGCACCTGTAGTCCCAGCTACTTGGCTACTTGGGAGGCTAAGGTGGGAGAATGGCTTGAACCTGGGAGGCGGAGCTTGCAGTGAGCTGAGATCGCGCCACTGCACTCCAGCCTAGGTGACGGTGAGACTCCGTCTCAAAAAAAAAAAATAAATAAAGTGTTTCTGTCTTTGCTTGTTATACAGTTTTGTAAAATCCTACCTGTTTCTCTGAAGCTGAAATCAGATCTGAGAGCTAATAGGAGAGTTTTGTTTTGACAGTTATGCAGTCCACATTATTCCTGTTCAGAGACCAGTGTTTGTGTAATGAGTTGAGCCTGTTTTTGCAATTACTTAGCATTTTCCTCACTAAAAAAAACCTTTAATATACTCAACAATCATTGGTAAATAAGACCTCTTTTTCTTTTCTGGGTCAGACATTGCATATTCTTTTAACATTTCCAACAGTGATAGTTTTCTGTCCTTGTGGATCCTTGTAATTTCTAAAGAAAAAAAAAAAAGCTAATTTGAACATATTCCCAAAGTTAATAAATACTAACAAATGCTGAGTACAATAAGATTATTTATTTTCTATTTTTTTGTTTTTTTGTTACAGAGTCTCACTTTGTTGCCCAGGCTGGAATGCAATGATGTGATCTTGGCTCACTGTCACTTCCACCCCTTGGCTCAAGTGATCCTCCTAGTTGAGCCTCCTGAGTAGCTGGGACAACAAGACCACCACGCCTGGCTTTTTTTCTTTTTTTCTTTTCTTCTCTTTTTTTTTTTTTTTTTTTTTGTGAAGACAGGGTTTTGCCTGTTGCCTAGACTGGTCTCCAACTCTTAGGCTCCAGTGATCTACCTGCCTTGACCTCCTAAAGTGTTAGGATTACAGGCATGAGCCACTGCGCCTGGCCAAGATTGATTGATTCTTTCTCCTTTCCTTTTTCCTTTCCCTTTTCCTTTCCCCTTACCTTTCCCCTTTCCTTTCCACTGCGCCCGGCCAGTTTTTTTCTTTTCTAAGTGAAACAGTCTTTAGTCTATTGGTGTGGTGAAAGGCCTAAGAGCTGGAGCTTTGGTCTGCTGGCTGAGGTTCTGCTTACTTGTCGCTTCTTAACAAACCACTTTAAAACTTAGGATGTTAAAAAGCAATTATCGGCTGGGCGCGGTGGCTCACTCCTGTAATCCCAGCACTTTGGGAGGCTGAGGTAGGCAGATCACGAGGTCAGGAGATCGAGACCACCCTGGCTAACACGGTGAAACTCTGTCTCTACAAAAAAAAATATACAAAAAATTAGCTGGGTGTGGTGGCGGGAGCCCATAGTCCCAGCTACTCGGGAGGCTGAGGCAAGAGAATGGCATGAACCTGGAAGGCGGAGCTTGCAGTGAGCCTAGATTGTGCCACTGCACTCCAGCCTGGCCAACAGAGCGAGACTCCGTCTCAAAAAAAAAAAGAAAAAAAGCAATTATCTCTCACAGTTGATGGGCTCAGTTGGAGACTGGCATAGCATCACTTCTACCATATTCTGTGGTCAAAGCAGTTATGGAGCCTGCCCAGATTCAAGAGAAGGGGAACTGGACTCCATTTCTCAGTGAGAGGAGTAGCACAGAGCTTGGGGCCATCTTTAATCTTCTACTGATGGTGTGACTGGCTCAGTGGCAATCTTGGGAGGGAGACGTAACTGAATTACAGACAGCAGTCGTTTTTAGGTGTTACAATGTGTTGTATACACCCTCCTTATCACTCAAAAAAATTTTTTTTAAAAAATTTTCTTCTGGGTTAAAATTTACCATGCCTAGGCACAGCTCCAAAGTAAACCTGTTTTGTTGTCTTTGTTGGCAGAAGGGTAAACATAAATGAAATTTGGTTAGGGAAAAGGTTTTTAATGATACAGATAAGAAACTACACTGTAGAAGAATGTCAGGTTTCCTAGCCATTTTTCCTCAAAGGAAGCATGTATAGCTTAATCTTCCAAGAACGAACTTGTTTTACTGCTTTTTTGTACTGTGAACTGTGGTAACTTGCAGCATTTAGGAAAATGGTTTTTGAAGCAGGTTGCATGTCTCATCAGTAGAACAGAGTATGCCAGTCTCTACTCCCTCATAGACTTTCTAGGCTGGACTTGTCCTTTCCTTGTACTCAGCGTCCTTGGAACATATCCTCTTAGACGTTTGTAAAGTGCTTTGGAAAATAATGATGAAATGGGTTGAAATCAGCATGGTTCATAATTTTCCTAACTTCTGAGCTTAAAGTGAGCCTTAGCTTATCCTTCATGATGCTTACCTTTTAGAGGTCTAAAGACTAATGATAAAGTTTTTCTTTTCCTGGTTAGATTTTTAAAATGAAACATTGTTTTTGGAATGTTAAAACTTACACTGCCCTGCATCCTGGGATTTGTGAAGTGTTCTCTCATCTCTGTACCTCAGCTCTTAGAATTGCTCTGTTATGACGTGTCTCCCATCACATACCCGGGCCCTGATTAAATACCTGTACAACTTTTCCTGATCCCATGGGACACTCAGGTTGGCTTTTGCCTGTTCCTATTACAGCCCTGATTCATCATATATATATGTCTGAGTTCATTTTAAGCTGTTTAAGGGTTGAGGCCATCTCAGTCATCTTTAGTTCCACCACAGTGCCTTACATTATGCTTTACTTAAATGTATTCAATGAGATATACTCCTAGGTGCACAATATTCCACTAAGAACCCAAGCCTTAGCAGAAACTAACAAGTGCTATTAAAAAGTGTGGAAAATTGAGCCAGGTGCAACTGTTTGAGAGGCTGAGGCAAGAGGATCTCTTGAGCACAGGAGTTTTAAGTCCAGCCTGGAGAACATAGCAAGACCCTTGTCCCTTTAAAATAAAAGGGAAAATTATAGTATTAAAGTTATGAAGAAAGCCATTGAGCACCTAATAATGGCAGCTGATATTTCTGTAGCACTATATAGTATACAAACCCTTTCACATAAGTTTAATTGCACACTTTGACTACTCTTGGACCGTTGCAGATATTTACTCCTTAACAGTAAAGAGTCTGGAACTTGGTGAAGCTCACTCATCTAGAAAGAGGCGGAGCTGGAATTCAAATCTAGTGTGTAAGTATCTGAGGCAATCCTATAATTTATACTTGTGTTTTTTTTTTTTTGAGATGGAGTCTTGCTCTGTCGCCCTGGCTGGAGTACAGTGGCTTGATCTCGGCTCACTGCAAACTCCGCCTCCCAGGTTCAAGCAATTATCCTGCCTCAGCCTCCTGAGTAGCTGGGAGTACAGGCGTGTGCCACCACACTCGGCTAATTTTTTTGTAGTTTTAATAGATACGGGGTTTCACCATGTTAACCAGGATGGTCTTAATCTCCTGACCTCGTGATCTGCCTGCCTCAGCCTCTCAAAGTGCTGGGATTACAGGCTTGAGCCACTGTGTCTGGTGTATACTTGTGATTTTTATTCAAGTAGGTTTTGCATTTGAAGATAAAAAATAGATTGAAAGATGATAGTTGAATTCTTGGCTTTACTAAAAGAATTTTTATTTCTGGTGATATATTAACCAGAGATTTAATTTGCACCAGTTTGATTTGTATCACCCGTTGGCAATATACTACATGTGAAAGTTGCTTTTTATGTTTTTTATATTTTGAGAATTATTTTAAAATACCAGCTCACGTAAGGTTATTTGCTCAAGTTAACAAGCGCCCCAAAAAACCTCATCAGTCGGCTGGGTGTGGTTGCTCACGTCTGTAATCCCAGCACTATGGGAGGCTGAGGGGGGTGTGGATCACGAGGTCAGGAGATCGAGACCATCCTGGCCAACATGGTGAAACCCTGTCTTTACTAAAAATACAGAAATTAGCTGGATGTGGTGGTGTGTGCCTGTAATCCCAGCTACTTGGGAGGCTGAGGCATGAGAATCACTTGAACCCCAGAGGCAGAGGTTGCAGTGAGCCGAGATCGCACCACTGCACTCCAGCCTGGCGACAGAGTGAGACTCTGCAGGATATTAGACACTCAGTACTATTGATACACAGAGTACTATTGATACACAGAAAGTGGTATGAGTGATTATTTTCTCTATTCTCCATAATATGATGTATAATTGGTACCAGTCTAGATACATAGGAAAGAAGTTAATCTGTTACATATAAAGGATGCCTTGGGAATAGGTCAGTAAACTGCCTAGGGCCAGATCTGGCCAATGAATTCAGAATTTTTTTTATAAGAATGATGTTATGTTTTTATAACCTTGGAAAGATATTTTTGTGTGAAAATTACATGAAATTCAATTTGGTGTGCTCATACATAAAGTTTTATTGGAACATGGTCATGCTCATTTACTTATTGTTGGTGGTTAATTTTGTGCTACAGTGATAGAATTGAGTAGTTGTGACAGAGATATAGTGGCCTAAAAGCCTAAAATATTTACAGAAAGGTTTGTTAATTTTTCTGCCTTAGGGTATTAGTGCCTAATTCTGCCTTGTGGAACCTCAGTTGAGAAAGGGCAAGGATTACCAGTGATGATCCCTTTTAGATTGCTGCAGTATTCTTTATATTTAATAGGAAAGTACAGTTATCATTACTGTTTTGAGAATTTTATCGTTTCTTTTTGATCTTTGTCACTTGGCTTTGACAATTGCAGCCTGGATTGGGCACTCAAGTTTTATTTTGTTCTAACCTGCTGAGCTTGACTAGTCCATTTTATTTGGCACTTTGGAAAGTACTTTTTAAAAATAGCTTACATTGAGATTTGCTTTTGAGAAGCTACTAATTGGCAGTTCCAAACTGGACAGATTGAGGCCAGGTAAAGCCTGTAGGTGCCTGTCAGGCAGCAGTGAAGTTAAAAATCACCTGCTGTCAACACCAGGGAATTCTATAATCATTTTCATTTTTGAATAAATGGAGAATCATTAGATTCCTGGAGCTGCAGCACTGAATGGGGAAAATGGTTATTCTGCATATGTGCAGTATTTCCTTTGTCTCTGTAGCTTCATCATAAATTACTCTTTGTTAACCTCTTTCTGGCTTTGGTTAAAAATTATTTTTCTAGTAAGTTTTTAATTAGGAAATGCAGAAATAGAACTGCTTGAGTTGTCATAACTTAAACTAGCCATGAAACTTAAAAACTGGAGAGACAGTTGTCTCGCTTAGAATGTAACTGAGTTTATTGTTGAAGTTATGTTTAAAAAAAACTTGGGAGGGTTGTGTTTGCTGTCTTTGTTTTTTTCCTTCTTCCTCAAAAAAAATTTTTTTTTTTAAACCGATGTTTAGTGTCTCAATGCTGGTAGTCTGGTATTATATGATACTGAAGACAATTATAGACAGGCATAAGAGAATTGTTGAGAGAGCTGTCAGCTTCTCCTTTAAACTTCTATTTTGTAACGAACTTTTTAAACTTTGATCTAGTTTTGACAAGTGAAGTTCTTTAAACATCATATTTTTCTGTGGAAGGGGATTTTGAAATAAAAAATCAACTCTAAGATTTCACAGAAGTCTTAAGGCCTATCAGCCAATAGTGTCTTCTGTTATTCTGGTAATTAAAATAAACTGCTTTGCAAGTTGAGATGAATTAGTTTGGATTCTATATTCCTGTTGCTCATCAACGGGGGCTGCAGGGGACCAGAAGGCTGGAGTGAAGATGGAGGAGGATGGGAGAGATGGGGGAGGACCATAGACGCACTACATTCTCAAGCCAGAGCTTGAGAATGCATTAGAGTTGCATTATTCTATTCCATTTTTCTTTTTGACTTTTCCCCCTCTCCTCTTCTTTCGGCGACAGGGAGGTAAAGTAATTTATAAACACCTGTCTTCCCTGGATGAATTGCATCGTATAGTATTTTGTGCTTGTGCCATTAGTATTTTTATTTATTTATTTTTCTGCTTCTTCTTATTTTTGAGACAGAGTTTCTCTTTTATTGCCCAGACTGGAGCGCAGTGGCGCAATCTTGGCTCACTACAACCTCTGCCTCCCGGGTTCAAGTGATTCTCCTGCCTCAGCCTCCCTAGTAGCTGGGATTACAGGGGCCCGCCACTATGTCTGGCTAGTTTTTTGTATTTTTAGTAGAGATGGGGTTTCACCATGTTGGCCAGGCTGGTCTGGAACTCCTGACGTCAGGTGATCCACCTGCCTCGGCCTCCCAAAGTGCTGGGATTACAGGCTTGAGCCACTGTGCCTGGCCTTGATTTTTGTTTAAAACTTCACTCCTTTTAAAGTGATACAGAGTTGTGATAATAGATGGAAAATGTCCTGAAGGGCAGCAGATGGACTTCCTGAAACTTGATTTCAGTGCCCTTTTGGGAAGGAATGTTGTGGTCCTGAGTAAGGGATGAGTGAGGCTCTGTGGGTTCTGCCACCATCTCCCGTCCTTTCCTTTGGTTTCACCTAAATGTGATTGCTTTCTCTGCTGTACCCCTTCTCTGTGCTTCTTTCTGTGTGTCCTTGCCGCTGCCACCACTGCTTGCTGCGGGTACCTATAAAATGGCTATGTGGTATCTCAACAACAAGTCGGAGCAGTGGACCATTAGTGAGAACATTACATTCATCCTGGGCACAGCCCGAGTAGGTTTATTACTATAGTAGGAGGTCTATCTTGTAGTCCTTGAGTATCTTATCTGAATTGGAAGCTAGAGAAGAACAAAACATAGATGATTGAAACATAACCAGAAGCAGGATGATTTTATTTCAGTTGAAGCTCTTTAGAGCCAGTCAGGAGAGGCTTTTTGGAAGAGATGAGGTTTTTCTATCTGAGGAAGGTTAGAATGGGATTAATAGACTTGTAAAAGCTGGGATTGGGAGTGAGAATCAGTTAGTCAACAAATATTCTGCTGTTTACTTTGTGCCAGACATGGCTCTAGGCACTGGGCACACAGAATAAGTCACTGCCCTCTCGTATCCTGCCTGAGGATGACACATCTAATGGGTAATCGTCATGTCAGTCAGTGACAGACCACAAATACGAAGGTGGTCCTATAAGATTAGACTACTGTATTTTTACTGTCCCGTTCCTATGTTTAGATATGCGAATACTTACCACTGTGTCACAGTGGCCAACAGTATTCAGTACAGTAACACATACTGGTTTGTAGCCTAGCAGTGATAGGCCATACCACATAGCCTAGGTGTGTAATAGGATATATCATCAAGGTTTTTCTGAGTACACTTAATGATGTTTGCACAACAATGAAATTACCTAATGACATATTTTTCAGAACATGTTCCCATTGTTAAGCGATGCATGACTGTAGTTAACAGAGGCAGAGATGGGTCTTGCTATGTTGCCAAGGCTGGTCTCTGACTCCTGGCTTGAAAGCAGTCCTTCTGTCTCAGCCTCCTGAGTATCTGGGATTACAGGTGTGAGCCACTGCACCCGGCCCTTTGACTCTTTATACCTGCTCTGTTTCCCACTCCCATTGGTCACCAAATTGGTTTTCTTGGTTATATCTGTCTTGTCTCTCCCTCCTTGCCATCACTGCTACCCTAATTCAGTGAGCCTCTGCTTCCTGCTTGGCCTCTTGCCTCATTTTTTTTTTCTTTTTTGAGACAGTGTCTCGCACTGTCACCCAGGCTGGAGTGCAGTGGTGTGGCGGGTACATGCCACCATGCCCAGCTAATATTATCTTTTTTTTTTTTCCTGGTAGAGATGGGGTTTCACCATGTTGTCCAGGCTGGTCTCTAACTCCTGACCTCAGGTGATCCAACTGCCTTGGCCTCCTTAAGTGCTGGGATTACAGGTGTGAGTCACCACGCCCAGCCGTTGGCCTGTTGCCTCTTATTAGAACTTCTTGTTGGATTCCAGTCTTTTCCCACTCCATTTTATTAATTTGTGGCCTTTGGAAAACAGATCTGTTCATGTCATTTACCCACCAAAAAAGGATAAGTTCTTACTCTTTGAAATAAAAATCAAACTCCTTAGTCTGCCTCCAAACTATCCTGTTTAGCCTCATCTCCCACCCTTTGCCACATATACTGTATTTGAGCTACATAAAAGTACTTGTTGTTCCCTACTTACAGTATTCTCTGAAGATCTCAAAGTGTTGTAGCACAGTTATGAATGGATTTCATAATGACCCTGAATCCTAAAATAGAGTTTAATTATTTTTAATATTCTTGTTCAAGAATGAAAGGCAGCATATAAAAGTAAAGATTTCTGTCCAAGAGAGTTAAAATTGGAAAAAAATACCTCGTATCTAAAGGGACAGATTTTCAGCCATTAGGAAAATTTGGCTGCTTAGAGAAGATACTCAGATGCACAGAAATTTGACCAGCTGTTACAGTGTAAGTTGCACATTGCCTGGTTGAGCTCCCTCAGTAGCTCAGTTTCTGTTGTTGTTTTTGTTAATTAAAGATTGATTATTTAAAGGCACAGAAACAATAGCTGATACATTGTACATTGCAGGTAAAGTGTTCATCTTAGGCATCAAAAATAATTTCTAAATTAACTAACTTCTAAAGAATTGCTGGTAGCCATTCTAACTATAATGTAGGAAGATCACAGAGCCTACTGTGACCAGTACTTTTGGGCTTAGTTTATATTCTGGCTGTAACAAAACCAAAACTAGGCTGTGCGACTGTAGCAAGTTATGTGACTCACCAGGAAATCAGTTTATTTATCTCATAAAGGGGGTTGGACTAGGTAAGTGGTTCTCCATGGTGGTGAGGAGGATGGATTTGTCTCCGAAGGGGGCATGTGACAATGTCTGGAGACATAATTTGCTTGTCACTACTTGGTGGGAAGTGGTGCTAATGGCATCTATTGGGTAGAGGCCAAGGATACTGCTAAACATCCTACAGTGTACAGGACATCCTCCACAACAAAGACTTACCTGGCAGTGACTCAGTTTTTTTGTCTCTTCAAATCTAACTTTTACTTGTTTGTTTGAAGATACTTTTTTCTGCCTGGCCCCATAAGTCTACCTAATCAAAACCATGCTTCTGTCCTACTTTATCACATTGTGGTGTCTTGATCACCTCATGCACATATCTTGCCGTTTCCAAACTCCATGCCTTCTTATTTCTTCTCTTTTTGGAATGTGTTTCTGCCATCTTTTATATTTACAACCTCTCCAGACATAATTTTTGTGTTCCCTTAGCATTTTGTGTTAATTTAGACTAAATAATCATAGTTCTTTAGTTTCACACATTCTTATGTGTATTTCCTTTTTCTTTTTCTTTTCTTTTTTCTTCTTTTTTTTTTTTTTTTTTAAGACAGAGGCTTGCTCTGTCGCCCAGGCTGCAGTGCAGTGGTGTGATCTCGGCCCACTGCAGTCTCCACCTCCTGGGTTTAAGCAGTTCTCATGCCTCAGCCTCCCAAGAAGCTGGGATCACAGGCATGAGCCACCATGCCCAGCCTTTATGTATATTTCTTAAATTTTAAGTTTCTCAAAGGGTGTCCATTCCCTGCTGCTAATATTTTCTTCACTATAGATGTCTTTGTTGAGAAGGTTTGGTACTTTTCAAAACCTGTTGGTCTTAGAAAGAAAAAGGTAAGAATTGTGAAAAGCTGATTGCGACTGGTGCCCTTGTAGGTCAACAATGTCTATTTTGATGTGGCCTGATTATTTCACTTCATTTTATATGGTCAGAGGCTCCACGTTAGGATTAAGGGGTAATTAATAGTAATGCATATGGAATTCAGTGTGAGTTGATTCATTCATCTGATTCTGTATTTAATATCTAAATGGGATTAGTGACACTGGTAGGGTGGGTGAGAGAAGAAAATAGGCTAAGATTGCATCATGGAAGATCACACTTGGATTGGGTGCCATAGGTGGCCTGAGGGGCAACATGAGATCACAGGAGCACAAACTTAGAGGGATGCTGAAAGATACCAAGACAAAGACAAACTGTCTAACATTTTGCCAACAGCCCTTCTGAGCCTAAAAAAAAAAAAGATGCTGGATTCATTCTTGCTCTTTGGTAGCATGACCCTGGATTTCAGAATCTGGACCAGTAACTCTTACTACTAGAGTTCAGTAATACTATGGTTAAATATTTTTGTGGGGTTAACTTAGGAACTTTAATCATACAGCATTGTTTTTAAGGGAAAATAAATTCTGAGTTCTAAACAGTTGAATTGCAAATGGATTATATTCTAAAAGGGAACTGCTGATATATAAAATATAATACGGTTTTAGTAAATGCATTTTGTTTGCACGCCTTTGCTCATAAGCAATGTAATAGGTACAGAAGTAGGAAGAAAATACTAAAACCCCTAAGAATCTAAACTATTTTATTAGGCACCTAAATAAGTAAGTAGATAGTATAAGAATTCTTGATTGCCAGTAAACTATTTGGGGGGAAAACGCTAATCTTATAATGTCTATTGTATTTTCTGATTATAATAAGAATGTATTTTCAGTAGAGAAAACTCAAACAGATAAAAATAAGGCTTTTGCCTTTAAAAATTTTTTTTTTTTTAAATTTTTGAGATGGAGTTTCGCTCTTTTTGCTGAGGCTGGAGTGCAATAGCACTGTCTAGTCTCATTGTAACCTCCCCCTCCAGGGTTCAAGCGATTCTCCTACCTCAGCCTCTCGAGTAGCTGGGATTATAGACATGTACCACCACACCCGGCTAATTTTGTATTTTTAATAGAGATGGGGTTTTTCCATGTTGGTCAGGCTGATCTCGAACTCCGGAGCTCAGGTGATCCGCCTGCCTCAGCCTCCCACAGTGCGGGGATTACAGGCGTGTGCCACTGCGCCCAGCTTGCCTTTCTTTTTAGTGAACTAACCCACTCTAAGTCTACAAGGTAGGAGGAGAACAACAGATTAAACATTTTCATGAATGTCCCATCTTTAGGGGAGACATGAATTCAGGTGAAAAGCATATTATTGATTTAATTTCACATGTTTTGGACATTTGAAGACAAAGTTACAGAACTTTATAGCTCAAGTCCCTTTACTCTTTAGAGATTGTTGGAGGTGGTGATGGATCCAGGTCCCTAAGTTATTATAATGTATTTTAAAGCCTAGAGAAATGTTACTGATGATTAAAACATTTATTGAGCATTTTCTGTTTGCCAGGCACTGTTCTAAGAGTGTTATGTGTATTAATTATTTCCTTTCTTCCTTAAGAACTCTATGAGACAGGTATTAGTAATATCTTTATTTTATAGATGAGGAAACAAGTACCTTATCTGAAATCAGGCAGCCTTGATTATAATAGCTGTGTTTAATTCTAGAACTCTCTCTTAACTCTACTATATTTTATTAATGAGACTGCATAGGCTAAAATGCCCCTTTTTTTTCTTTTTTTTTTCGAGTAAGAAGTAGGCTGACCTGAAATTGAGTCACTTAATTATAGTTGTTTCATGCTTAACAGAAGCTCTGCAGTTGTATATGTCTTTGGTCTAAAAAGCTAAAGCTAATAAGTTAGTAATGAGTACAGTCTAGAAAGCAAAATTTTTACCAGTTGAAAGGTTATAGGAGAAAAATAATAAGTGTTTATTTTTTTTTTTGGTGAGGCATTTGGGATCTTGCTGGATTATGATATGGGTGCTCACTAATTACCTCTTCTTTTTAATCTCTGTCAGAGGGTAATCCTCTCTGATACCAACAAATCTTTGCTTTCTAAAAAGCAAGATAGCGCTGAGGGAGTTATTTTGGATTTTGTGGCAATTGCAATTTTTTTTTTTTTTTTTGAGACAGAGTCTCGCTGTGTTGCCCAGTACAGTGGTGCCATCTCGGCTCACTGCAGCCTCCACCTCCTGGGTTCAAACGATTCTCCTGGCTTAGCCTCCAGAGAAGCTGGGATTACAGGAGTGTGCCACCATGCCTGGCTAACTTTTTTTTTTTTTAAGTAGAGATAGTGTTTCACCATGTTGGCCAGGCTAGTCTCAAACTCCTGACCTCAGGTGATCCACTTGCCTCAGCCTCCCAAAGTGCTGGGATTACAAGCATGAGCCACTGCGCCTGGCAGCAATTGAAATTGGTGTCCATAATTTAGTTCAGGGGTTGTCCCCCGTCCCCCGCAACGCCATATTCTTTGACAGAGGTTTGAACCTAATGAAAGAGGAAAGGACTTTAGTTTTGATGTTAGAGATTTTTTTTCTTACCAGGCACACTTGAATCAATATGTTAAAATTTGAAGAGAGAAGTGAGTACTCTCTCTAACATCTTTTCTTTTTGGGGGCAGGTGGTGGGACTGCGTTGATTTAACCATTGTGAAATCTGGGTTCCATTTTGAAAAAGAAGAGCGTATGTAGACCTTCACGTACTTTGCATATACACAGTGTACTTTGGTGCCTGAGTCTTTAAAGATTAACTAGGAAGAATTATCTTTCTGCATAGAAACTTTGTGAAATAATGCCGTTGTTAATAATTCGGGCATAATAATTCGGGCATTATACCTTTCTTGAACGCTGATGTTGCACACAAGGGTGATCTGTAAACCGCCATCATTTCCTTGCTGTCGCTTTTAGACCTATTTCCTGACATAAAACCTTGGTGGTGGTTCTGGTTTTTTCTTCTTTTTCTTCCCTTTTTTTTTTTTTTTTTTGAGACAGAATCTGACTCTGTCGTCCAGGCTGGCATGCAGTGGTGCTCAAGTGATGCTGCAGCCTGTGCCTCCTGAGTAGCTGGGACAACAAGTGCGAGCCAGCAGGCCTGGCTAATTTTTATATTTTTGGTAGAGACCCAGTTTTGCCATGTTGCCTGGCTGGTCTCACACTCCTGAGCTCAAATTGATCTGCCCCGCTCGGCCTCCCAGAGTGCTGGCATTACGGGCACGAGCCACTGTTCCTGGCTGGTTCTGTTTCTTCTCTAGTCTTACTTCCTGTCAGGTCACCTACCTGACTTCATGTAGAAGCATTCTTCTTGGATCCATGTTATTCTCTTTTCTATTAGCCTCATATTCTGTTTCTAGCTGTGCTAGATACTTGTTTCTTTCAGTGTTCAGCATATGTAACTTTTTGTGACTGCTTCAGATTACACTCAAAATTCCACCTGCTCAATGAAGCAGATACCACCTATGGACTTCCACCTTCCCTTATTTCCCTTTCCATTTGGTGAGGGGCACCCTCCATTCTACCTGTGTACTGTTTGTATTTTTTAGGTTGTCTTTTAAATTCTAAACTCCTCAAGGCACAATTTGATTTTGTTCTCTTGATATTGTGCCTAATACCTTTGTACTTCATAAATAACAAAATATACATACATATTTCTTATTTTTTATATACAATAATTTTGTGAGGATATATTTAATAATGCTAATTAACATAGCAAATACTGTACATAAAACAAAATGCATGTTTATAATTGTCCGTTTGTGTTTTTTAAATTTTTTTTAAGAGAGTGAAAGTTTATTACAAATGAAGAAAGATGTGACAAATTATTAATTAAAAAAGTTGACGGCCGGGCGCGGTGGCTCAAGCCTGTAATCCCAGCACTTTGGGAGGCCGAGACGGGCGGATCACGAGGTCAGGAGATCGAGACCATCCTGGCTAACACGGTGAAACCCCGTCTCTACTAAAAATACAAAAAACTAGCCGGGCGAGGTGACGGGCGCCTGTAGTCCCAGCTACTCGGGAGGCTGAGGCAGGAGAATGGTGGGAACCCGGGAGGCGGAGCTTGCAGTGAGCTGAGATCCGGCCACTGCACTCCAGCCTGGGTGACAGAGCCAGACTCTGTCTCAAAAAAAAAAAAAAAAAAAAGTTGACAACCCACATAAACATCACAAGATCTAGATGATTAGTATTATTTATTGCTTAACTCTTGACAAATCTTTTTTTTTTAAGACAGGATCTCACTCTGTTGCCCAGACCGGAGTGCAGTGCCGCGATCAAAACTCACTGCAGCCTAACCTCTTGGGCCCACCTCAGCCTCCCCAGTAGCTGAGACCACTGGCAAACACCACCATGTCTGGCCTTTTTACTTTTTGTAGAGAGGGAGTTTCACCATGTATAGCTGTCCTTTTTATGTGTTTGTGCAACTATATTAGAAAATCCAGAATAATGGAATCATAAAAATAGCCCACCTTCAGATATGCTTTATAATAATCTGATTAGGATAAATATTATGTTTGTCAACACAATTGTTTATTTGTTAAGAATAAAACACTGTGCTAGGCTCTGTAGAAACATATAACGTGATAAATACCTTGTATTGGGGAGACAAATGAAGCAAATACAAGTGAGTCTGAAAAACATAGTACTGTGGAAACAATGGTAAGTAAACATACCAGGCAAACTATGTGGGAATAAAAGTATCTATTTTTAAAGAAAAAAAAAATTAAGAGGCCTAGCAAATTTCAAATACTATTTAGCATGGGGCATTTTTTTTGGATTTATAAATTGGATTGAATCTCAAAAATTCATTGAAATGATGTGTGATTTATGGAACAAACTAAACATATGGAGGATTTATAGAGTGAAGGAGTTTCATTTTCATCAGTTGTAGAAGTCTTCCTGAGGAGGTGACTTGTCAAGCAGCTCGAGATTATTATGGATTATTACAGTAAGAGAAAATTGTAGATAATAGCCTAAAATGGTCTAATAACTTTACCAGCCCCTGCCTCCATAAGAGTGCAGTAGTTTATATGATGGCTTGAATGCCAGGTGACCCGGTCCAGTGTGTCCAGTTTATATGATGGCTTGAATACCAGGTGACCGGGTCCAGTGAGGGTGTGGCGAGTTAACTTGTTGGTATATCTAGAGAAGTTGGTCAGTTACATTAGATAGACCTTTTAGGGTTATGAGGAAGAGATGTTACCTTCAGGAATGGGCCTTTGAGTGTACAATAGTATAGGATAGTGTCTGCTTATTAATTGTGCATTCACTCTGGGTCCTCTTCCTTCCCAGACTAGGAGTTAGAGTAATCTTGATGGAGAGAGCTTAAAATCACTTGGAAGACTGTGTAAACTCTAGTAACCTGCCCTCTCTGTGCCATAGTGTTTGTGAGAGGGTCTTTTTGGATGGTTTGCTCTAACATTCCTGTGTAGTTGCCCCTGTTGAGCCAAGTTTGACCCTAGGTGTCCAATCAGTCTATGACTTCCTTTGCTGGGACACCAAGAGCTGGTTCAGCCTGGCACAACTGGAATATCAGGGTTGTCTTCACTGATAGACACTGGCAGCTTTATGCTGGAAGAACTTCTTGGGACACTTTTCCTGGGGAGAGGATGGTAGATTGTAGGTGGTTTGTAGCAGGTACTAAGGACCTTCAAGACTTCCCCAGAATGCCAACGTGTGGTTGTGAGAAGGGTTTTGCTTGACGTACTGAAAGGTTAGAATAAGATTGAAAACTAGCATTTGAGTAGAGTGTGGAGTAATAGAGCTTTGAAATCCTTTCTGAGGCTTTATGCTCTTTCAAAGAGGATGGCTTCTGGCAGTGGAGAGTATTTTTTTTCATAAAACATTTATTTTGCAAATATATAACAAAAGACTTTCCACCCAGATGACTGAAAAATGGAGCATTAACTATAAAACACATCCTGTTATGTTTTTCCTGATTTGAACACAAAAGACGTGTATTGCTCATCTCTCTAACACTATTTACTTAATATTTCCTGAGTATGAGTGAAACCTGTTTTGTTAAACAAGGTGAAGAAAATCTATAAAAGGTTAAGATGTTTTTAAAAACAATTTTTGGGGCAGTGTTTTGAAGACCAGTGTGTTCACTCCTTGAGGATTTATTAATGCTTAATTGGCTCTTTTGTGTTTATAGTGCTCTGCTGCAAACACCTTTTTTGATTTTACCAGTAACTGCACTGCCATTTCTTTACACTAGAAGAGCTAGAAGATTTGCTGCCAGGGCTGGCATTGTGCATGTCATACTTCTATGCATGTATTATTATTTTAAAAAATCCTGTGTCTGTGGGAGCAGGTCAGCTACATTTCTGATACACGTATGTTTTAGCCCTGGCTTCAACAAGAAGCAGCGTGTTGTGATGCAAAAAAACTTTGACTTTGGAGCCAGAAAGCCCAAGTTAGCATTTTGGTTCTACTACTTATTAGCTTTGTTACCTTGAATAAGACGACCTCTCTTTATTTCAGTTCCATTACCTGCTTTACAGAAGGATTGTTGTAAGGATCAAGTATGTTAAGGTATATACTAGTACTTTTTAGCTGAACAGAGAAAATTTATGTTTAGATTCTATCCATCTCATTAGTTCTTTCTATTAAAGGCATTATAGCACTGTTAGGTGTTGAGGTGGATGTAGATGTAGATGATCCTGCACACTTTTGTGTAAATTTTATTTCAGTGTTCTGTGTTTGGCAATTTGGACTTGGCCTGTAATATCTTCTGTTGCTGAACCCTTTCTTCTCTCCATCACTCCCATACCATTTGTAGCTATGATTGTCTGTAGTTGTCACCAGAGACTCTGCTGCTCCTTAAATAGTATATTACAAAATACATAATTTCCAGGGCCCTACCTATTTTCTGATCTTATTGTCTATTTTCATATCTTATGGTCATGAGCTAAAAATTATGTTTGCTTATTGGGGAGGGGCATGATAGCAGCAGCTTGGAGACCATCAGGTGAGGCTTTGATTTCAATGATAGGTGAGGATTGAATTCATGAATGGCTTGCAGATATTGTGGGACTGGCCTTGTATCTCAATCAGTTTGGGTAGCATTTTAGAATGTAGTAGCTTTTCTCCATTGTCATTTGAATTTTGATGAATAATGATTTATTTTTCTGTCTTTAAAAAGGGTTTTTTTTTTTCTTTCTTTTTTTTTTTTTTTTTTTACGAGATAGAGTCTCACTCTGTTGCCCAGGCTGGAGTGGTTTTTTTTCTTTCTTTCTTTTTTTGACATAGACTCTTGCTCTGTCATCCAGACTGGAGTGTAGTGGCGTGATCTCGGCTCACTGCAACCACCACCTCCCGGGTTTGAGTGATTCTCCTGCCTCAGCCTCCTGAGTAGCTGGGATTACAGGATTCTGCCACCATGGCCAGCTAATTTTTTTTTTTTTTTTTTGGTATTTTTAGCAGATACGGGGTTTCACTGGGTTGGCCAGGCTGGTCTCAAACTCCTGACCTCAGGTGATCCACCGGCCTTGGCCTCCCAAAGTGCTGGGATTATAGGCGTGACCCACTGTGCCTGGCGAAAAAGTTTTTTTTTTTTTTTGGAATATACTCATAACCCAAAAGGACCTGAGGTAAGAAGTGACAGTTTTATGGAGTATTTACATAGCAAAGAGGAATAATATTATAAAATATTATGATTTTAAAATGCATGGACTTTAGTAGTTTCTGTGGCTAATATTCAGAAGTTTGACTTAAAAAGAAATTCCAGAATTTCAAAAATTTGTTAGCCATGAGTATTTTGTGACTATGATGTTAATGAATTTGCACTCCCCATGACGACTGACTTTCTAGACAGACAATGAGTTAGGAAAAGCAGAATCCTAATTCAGAGCTGAGAATATCTGTCAAATTTTTATTCTCTGTAGAAGTGGCTAAAGTTATAGGGGGTATCACTTTGAGTAAGAAATTGATTGCATTATGTCTTTCCTCATTTGTAACTTGTTTGCAGTGGTGTTCAGTGCCCGGGGGATATTCTCTTAGCTTTTTTTTTTTTTTTTTTTTTTTTGTGAAGTAGATTTAGATTTTAGTTAACAGTATATACCATAGATTTACTCTTCTCTGTTTGTGAGGGCCACATCAGGTACCTTTTTCACCCAGTTTTTTTTTTTTTTTTTTTTTCCCAAACAGAACAACTTGTAATTCTGTTCCTTTATTTGATCATTTATTCATTTATAGGATGTGGCTTAGTTTCTGTAAAGCACTGATAGGTGTTAAGGTGGATGTAGAAGGATGAGGTATGGTACTCCATGAAGGCTTGAAACTTCTCTGCTGGAAATCTGTACCATATGCCAGTGAAATGTTAAATAAAATTGAGAGCAATGTCTAGTTAAATATCATAAGGCGGAGTGTGGTGGCTCACACTTGTAATCCTAGCACTTGGGAGTCGCAGGCAGGCGAATCACTTGGCCAGGAGTTCGAGATCAGCCTGGCCAACATGGCGAAACCCTGTCTTTACTAAAAATGCAAAAATTATCCAGGCATGGTGGCACACTCCTGTAATCTAAGCTACTTGGGAGGCTGAGGCTTGAGAATTGCTTGAGCCTGAGAGATGGAGGTTGCAGTGAGCCAAGATTGTGCCACTGCACTCCTGCCTGGGCAGCAGAGCTAGGCTGTCTCAAAAACTAAAAATAAAAAAATAGCATGATGAAAGTAAAGTTTGATTTCAAAGATGAGAAAGGCTATCATAGTGTTGTAGATAAGGTGGGTATCAAGAGTGACTAGAAAAGGACGCTGAAGAAATGATGTGGTTTAGGTAGACAGGAGTGGGGAGGAAAAGGACAGGCATTCCAAGCTGAGGGAACAACATGATAAAAAAGATGACTAGGAAATTCATGTGATTTATTAAGGGGGTACAGTGAAAAAAGAACTGTTTCAGGGGCTTTACATACTTACTTGATTTGATCCCAACATTAATCTTCTGGTGTGATATGAGTCTCTACATTTCACAGGTGAAGAAAGTAAGACTTACAGGGGTTAAAACTATTATTAGCATTTCTATTTACAAATTATGAAACTTCTAGGATTTCATCCTCCATATATCTGGCTGCAGATAAGTCTGTGCTCCTCTAGCAATAACTTCAGAGAGAGTTGGTTAGTACCACAGAGCCTTATGTATTATGATATGTGGTTTTCATACTTCAAAATTTACTTAGAAATACTTCTTTTTAAGCATTGCATATGGATAACTGGAGCTTTATTCTAATATTTCACCATTTTTAGAGCCTTATAAGCTTATTGAACTGTTTCAAGTAGAAATAGAAAATATGTTGTATGTGTTTTGCTGCTCTGCATTCCCCCAGATGAAGTATACTTAAGCATTTTCTTATAATCTTTCCCCAGTGTTGTCACTGATGGAAATGGAATAATTGATTCATAACATTCTTTCTAAATAAGTTGGGCTATGACTTCAGAATTCCTTTTTAAAAATGTGTTCAAAGAGGAAATAGCCTAAGAAAATTTTATTTTTTGTTATATTTTCATTTCTTTACTTTTTTATGTTTTACTTTTTATTGAATTTTTAATGTTAAAAATTTTAATTTTGAAGTTATATTTTGATTTCATTGTTTTTTACCATATGTTTACTTTTTGTTGAATTTATTAATGTTGCAAAGTTCTTGCACTGCCAAACCATACCTAAGAATTCAAAGAAAGAAGTGGTACAGTACATGGCCTCTTTGATCCATCATACAGTATCTTAAAACTTGATTCATGTACATTTTGATATTTTCATAATCTTTTAAGAAGTTATAACAAGAGCTGGAATTTAAATCTGCTGCAGGGGCTGAGCACAGTGGCTCATGGCTATAATTCCAGCACCTTGGGAGGCTGAGGCTGGAGGATTGCTTGAGCCCAGGAGTTGAGACCTGGGCAACATAGTGAGACCCTATCTCTAAAAAAAAAAATACTGGCATGGTGGTGCTTGCCATAGTCTCAGCTACTAAGGAGGCTGAGGCGGGTGAGCTCACTTGAGCTGGGGAGGTCAAGGCTGCAATGAGCTGTGATCGTGCCACAACACTCCAGCCTGGGTGACAGAGCGAGATCCTGTCTCTAAATAAATAAATAAATGTGCTGCGGGCCTTCAGATGTCTAGCATAGTATGGTATTACAAAACATCTCCGTGTATTCGTGTCTGTTCATTCCTCAATAACATAACCCCTAACAAAATTTTTCTGGGAAAAAAAAAAAATTTTCCTTGGAAAATATTTGGGTCAACTTCCAAGTGATTATTTGTTAACATTTTTTTCCCTCAGATGAAGCCTTGTCTAACTAAGAATCCCCTCTTATTTAATCATCCAGCTTCCCCTTGGCTTGCTCAGCTACTCACCCAAATACATCAGAAGGCAGGTATCAAGTAATTGCTGTGGTTGGCAGGTCTTTTCAGGAGATACTGTAACCCTCCTAGGAGTCTGATTCCTGCACTGACACTTTGATCAAGACTGAACTCCAATAGGAGAATGCTCCCACATCAGGATAGGTTTATTCACCTATTTGCTTTATTACTCTTGCCAGATTTAGCAAAGGAATTTATTGGAAACTCACATTTCACATAAAATGGTCACATACCACTTTGACATATTTCTATTGAATCAGATACAAAACTAGGAAATTGCCAGACTGTCTCATTAGGTGGAAAGAAACTTTTCTGTAATCCTGGGTAGGTTCCTCAAGTCCCTCTTAAGGACCAAAAACCACAATTACTTTTGCACCAACCTATAGATAGTTTAAACTGTAATTATTAAAAACAGAAGTGCTACATCACTTGTCTTTCAACCTGACCCTTCAAATGACAATAAAGACACACCAAAAGGCTGATAATAGAACTAGTGATTTCTTTGATTTTTAATGATGATCTGTTTTAGTGTTATTGTTGAACAGTTTTAGCTTTCACGGATTTTTTTTTTCTTTCCGATTTAACCAAAATGATTTCTCAAACGTATTTTCAAATGGGTAAGCAGTCGTGGCTTTGATGATAGTATCTGCTTAATTAGGGCCAGGCAGTCAATCATATGTTCTGGGAGACAAACCAGTCCAGGACAAGTAGCGTTTGGACAATTTGCCGAATCTGTCACATCACATTGTTGGTTTAAAATGGGTGGATGGATTGGGTTGATGGCATACGCTAAACTCCATGAGGGCAGGGACTGTGGCTGGACTAAGTCTAGTGGCAAATTAAATAGCCCTCAAATTAAATAGAGCTTTTGCTTTGAGGTCTGAATCCATCTCCATGATTTGGCACTGGACTGGTGACAAGCAGTGGCTGGGATAGCATATGTTGTTTAGACAGCTTTTGCTTGTTCTAAAAGTTTGTGAATTGGAGTTTGCAACTCACAATTTGTGTTTAATATTTGCATCTTATGTTTAATGAACATAAAGTTTGTGTAGGGCATTTGAAAATCAGAGACTGTATATTTGGCTGAATTGCTCTGCAATACATATATTTTATTTGGGAGCTCTCTGTATTACGAGGACCAATATAGAGACTCTTACTGTTTCTGACCTGATTATTTAAGGGCAGGTTTTTGCCAGGTTATGAGATTGATGCATCATGCCTTGACCAGTTAAGATTAGTGACAATTTAAAAAATTTCTGCTTTTGATTTAAGTAAAAATTCAAGTGAAATAGAGCTTTTGGAATAATTTTGGATTAACCCCTTTGAGGGCTGAATCCATCTCCATTTCTTTCTTTCTACATGCATATGTGTAGACAATTTCCGTTTATCTGTTCTTACAGATAAACTTATCCATAAGTGTACACTTACCTGGGGATCTGAGATAAGCAAAATGATGGTTTCTTAATTAAATATGAGTACTGTGCAGTAGAAACCGTAATTCTAAATGAGGATTATGGATTTTTCTGGGAGATTATTTTTTCCTGTGGAACATGATGAGAAATGTTTAGGAGAGGGGACATAGCAATTTTTGTGTGAAGACCAATTCAAGAAAAAAAAATATGTGTGTGTGTGTATATGTGTATATATGTATATATATGTGTATGTTTATATGTTTATATATGTATGTGTATACACACACATACACTCTATATTTATTCTTTAGTATTCATGGGGGATTGATTCCAGGACCTCCTGTAGATACCAAAATCCGAGGATGCTCAAGTCCCTGATGTAAATAGCTTAATATGGCTGGGCGTGGTGGCTCACGTCTGTAATCCCAGCACTTTGGGAGGCCAAGGCGGGCAGATCACTTGAGATTAGGAGTTTGAGACCAGCCTGGCCAACATGGTGAGACCACGTCTTTACTAAAAACACAAAATAGCTAGGCGTGGTGGTGGGTGCCTATAATCTCGGCTACTCAGGAGGCTGGGGCACGAGAATCGCTTGAACCTGGGAAGTGGAGGTTTCAGTGAGCCGATACTGTGCCACTGCACTCTAGCCTGGGAGACTGGGTGACACTTTGTTTCAAAAAAATAAATAAATAAATAAAAAAGCTTAATATTTCCATAAACTTGTGTACATTATCCTGTATACTTTAAATCATCTCTAGATTACTTATAATACCTCATACAATGTAAATGCTGTATAAATTGTTATATTGTGTTGCTTAGGCAATAATGACAAGAAGAAAGATCTGTACACACTCAGTACAGGTGCAGTTTCTTTTTCTGAATATTTTCGATCTACAGTTGGTTGAATCCATGGATGCAGAATCCACATTAAATGGAGGGCTGACTGTATGTAAAATATGGCACACACAGATACACACACACACACTTTTCTCTTGAAATTATGCCTTTTAAACTCAGATCAAACAATAGCTGTCATTGTGCTTAAGCCTTATCTCTGAAGAATTTCCCTTTTTTGAGGAAAAGTTAGAAACTGCATATTTCACATGCATTGCAACATCTGTAATGCTGTACCTTTGAACAAATTCTATGTGAAATGTGACTATGTGGGTTGGGGATGTGGTTTGAACAGTTTGGGTGGACAAAATAAATTGACTTAGGAGTTAAGTTGTAGACTCAGGACATGAAGGACAGTTGGGTTAGAGCTTCGCAGGTGCAGAGGAAGTCAGAGGCAAGGGAGTTGCTATTTGGAATGGAGAGCTGGGTTAAATGGGAGTGGGTCACAAAGAGTGTGGTCCATAGGTAGGTTGCAAGTCGAATGGTAGGTGCAAAAGTGCAAAAACTTCTTTTTTCCAACTATGAAACTAGGAGTGGGGCTTTCACTCTTCAGTCTTCCTGAATCTTTAGCTGCTTTACTTCATTTCTGGTCTATGTGCCCTAATGCTGTATCTCTGGTGGCAACTCCTATCTTTTTGCCCCTCACCACTGTAGAGATGGAGGTCTCACTGTATTGCCCCAGCTGGTCTCAAATTCCTGGCCTTAAACTATCCTCCTGCCTCCTCCTTCGCCTCCCAAACTGCTAGGTGTGAGCTACCCCAGGCCCTGTGGTGGCAACTCCTACCTTAACCTGGAGATAGTAGCAGCTTTGTTTGTCTCAGGTGGGTGGATAGTAGGAGAGTTGATTGGAATTGTTCAGCTAAAGGGAAGCTTTTAAAAAAAGTGTGTTAGAATGTGGTTAGGTGAGATTATCGTTCTTTTATTTTCCAGTCTTTTTTGTTTCTTCCTGAAATTAGATTTGAGGGTGGTATTGTGAAGTTAGGTGGTTTAGTCTATATATAGTTTGCCCAATATTGGTTTTTTTTTTTTTTTTTTTTTGAGACAGAGTCTCGCTCTGTCGCCCAGGCTGGAGTGCAGTGGCCGGATCTCAGCTCACTGCAAGCTCCGCCTCCCGGGTTTACGCCATTCTCCTGCCTCAGCCTCCCGAGTAGCTGGGACTACAGGCGCCCGCCACCTCGCCCGGCTATTTTTTTTTTCTTTTTGTATTTTTTAGTAGACACGGGGTTTCACCGGGTTAGCCAGGATGGTCTCGATCTCCTGACCTTGTGATCTGCCCATCTTGGCCCCTCAAAGTGCTGGGATTACAGGCTTGAGCCACCGCGCCCGGCCACCAATATTGTTATATGATGTGGTATTTGAGAGAACTCTAAATTATCTTGATAACCCCCACTTCTTTTTTTTCTTAGATGATTAATAAGAATAGAATTAAGTCAAAAGATGGCTTTTTAATTTTTAATACATTATTAGACTGTCCAAACATGTCCGAATTCTTAGAATTAAAGGAAAGTTTGAAATTAAAATATTGGCTTATCCAGAAAGTAGTCATGATGAGGCTGTTTTGTTGACTGCTTGATTAAAAATTTAGGTTACCAAGTGGTTTTCGTAGGACACTCCCAAAGATTGTTGAAAACAGACATTTTGAGTGTAGAAGTACCTGAGATACTGGTGCATTGTACTTGGTAGTGTATTATCCAGTGACCTTTGAATTTGCTGTGCCACTTAAAGAAAAGAGTTTCTTATTTTTACTTCAATCACTGTAAATGTCAGTGAGGGATAGCTCTGTGGTCACTGACTTTCAGCTGTGGTAAGGTCAGATAAGAAATTCACGAAGCCTTTTAGGAATTTGTCTGTAAAGGGCACTGTGTTGTCATGAAACATATGGACTGCTTTACTAAGGACCTGGGATGCTTACACAGAAGGCAACTCCATTTGTGGAGAAGGCTTATTTTGTCTGAATTGTTTAATGTCTTGTCTCAGACAAATGATGACTCAAAGTCAAATGTTCACCTTTAGGGGACCCAAAAGGATGCAAAAGAGAATGCATAGTAATGATTGGTCTATAGGCAGTTGAGTGGCAAAGTTAGTTTAAAGAAGAAAAATCCTTCCTATCTTTTTTTTGGTGGTTCCGTAAACATTATTTGAAGAAACTTGGATTTCCCTGTGTGCTTTGAAAAGTGAAGTGCATGTTGTGCAGTAAAGAAGCAGATCTAACCTCATCGTGGAACTTGCTTGCTGTGGTAAATCACAGAAGGAATGATGTGAAGGCAACATTTATATTTTCCTGCATGAAAAATTCATATGAATCACAGAAACTCAGAAGTGGCCATGTCACTCTGGTTTCTCTGTTAAGGAGCTATGGTCCTAAGCTTGCTGCTGACAGGTAGTGAATTAGAAATACATCTTCAAATTACCAGTTTTTCTGTTGCATCTGCTGCATTTTAGACTAGTAAAGGGAAGGAGCAGACCAGTGATTGTGTCCTTTCCTTTCTGTGGCACCCCTATTTAAGGAAAGGGGATTTGAGGTTGTTCTATAGGTCCTTAATGTGTGTTTAAAAAGTTTTCATTCCACATTAGTGGTACTTGTCCAATTTTGTTTTGATCAGCTAATGAAATATAGTAACTGTTTGTGTATTTTACTGCCTATTCACCATAGTTACCTAAACTAGTGGCATTGCTAGGAAATGTTGAGAATTGTCACAATAAGAACCAGTACTCAGTCTTTGATAAAGGTCCCGAAGTATGCTTTGTAGGAGGGACTAATTGTCCATTGTGACATGAACCTGAATATTAGAGATAGTGTACTATAGTAAAAAAGTACTTTGGGTAAACGACTGGATTCTTGCCCTGGCTTTCTTACTTTAGTATATGATTTAATGTTTTTAATGTTTTTGACTGAGAGTTGCTATTATACCAGTTGGGACAATAACTTCCTCCTTTTTTTTTTTTTGTTTCAAATTTAAGCAGGGTTGTTGTTAAGACCAGTGAGAGATAAATAAGCTCATGTAAATGTTGACACCTGCTACTAAGATTACTGATACTTGGAAGTTAAGAATGATGTTAATTGTTAGATTTTTCTTAGATGTCTTTACTAGGTTGAAATTTCCTTTAATTCTTAATTTGATGAGTTTTTTTCCCTTCATAAATGTGTATTGACATGTGTCAAATGCTTTTACTGCATCTTTTGAAATGATGATACGGTTTTTCTTCTTTATTAATGTGGCATTCCCTGCCCTGTAGGAGTGATAGTTGAATAGAAAGAAAAATAAGTGGTAATATCTGTTGTAATTGAGAGTTACAAAAGATGCAGTGGGTGTGTAGAGAGAGGAGTAATGAAATGAACCTGATAAAGTTAGGAAAACTTTCGGAAAAACTGGGCCGAGATGGAGCTTTGGCATTTGTGATGGAGGGAAGGAGGGGAGTGGTATGTCTTGGACAGAGGGCATGGCCATTGTAGTGGGAATATGGGGTGCATAGTGGAGGATACTCCCTAGAGATGTGACTGCTGTGCGGGGCTGGGATTGTGAAAGGAGCGTTACATGTGGGTTAAGGTTTCTGTCTTGTATGTGGTTATGGGAAGCCAAAAACCAAGCCAAAGAGTTTTGAGAAAGTGAGGAATGTGATGAGATTTTTGTGAAAGATCTCTTCTGCAGTGTTATAGTGTGGGTGTTGATGAGTTGTTTTAACAACCTTATATTCCTGTGATAAACCTCACTTGGTCATGATGAATCATTTTTAAATATATTACTAGACTCCATTTGTGAGTGCAGTATTTTGTTAAAGATTTTTGCATATGTGCTCATGTTTTCTTTGTCACAATTTGATATGAGGTGTTATGCTTGCCTCAAAATCAGTTGTTAAATATTTATTCCTCTATTTTTCTGGAAGGATTTGTGTTCAATTGATGTTAGTTGTTCCTTAAATGTTTGAGAGAATTTGCCATTTGAGCCTGCGGTTTTCTTTGTGTGAATGCATTTGATAACAAATTCAGTTAGTAGAGTTAGGGCTATTAGGATTTTGTAGTCTATATTATGTCAGTTTTGGTAAGTTGTATTTCTCATGGAATATGTCCATTTTGCCTAAGTCGTCAAATTTTTTTGGCATAAAGTTGTACATTGTCTTATTCATTTAATAATTTAATATATGTATGGTCTGTAGTGATTTTGTCTTTTTTTTTTTTTTTCGAGATGGAGTCTTGCTCTGTCACCCAGGCTGGAGTGCAGTGGCGTGATCTTGGCTCACTGCAACCTCCACCTCCCAAGTTCAAGTGATTCTCGGGCCTCAGCCTCCCGAGTAGCTGGGATTACAGGAGCATCACGCCCAGCTAGTTTTTGTATTTTTAGTGGAGATGGGGTTTCACCATGTTGTCCAGGCTGGTCTCGAACTCCGGACCTCGGGTGACCCATGAGCCTCCGCCCCCAAAGTGCTGGGATTACAGACATGAGCCACCGTGCCCGGCTGTTATTTTATCTTTCATTTGTGATACTGGTTCATCTGTATTTATCAAGTTTGTTATTTTATATATATATATTTTTGAGATAGGGTCTTGCTGTCACCCAGGCTTAATAAGTGCAGTGGTGTGGTCGTAGCTCACTATAACCTGCAACTCCTGGTCTCAAGCAGTCCTCCCACCTCACCCTTTTGAGTAGCTGGGACTACAGGCGCACATCACTGTGCCTGGCTAGTTAAACAAATTTTTTTTTGTAGAGATGGGGGGGTCTCACTTTGTTGCCCAGGCTGGCCTCGAACTCCTGGCCTCAAGTGATTTCTCTGCCTTGCGTCCCAAAGTGCTGGTATTATAGGTGTGAGCTACTGCACCCAGTCTCAATCTTGTTAATCTTAAAAAAAAAAAAAAAAAAAAAAACAGCTCTTGCCTTTGTTCGTTTTCTTTGTTTTTGTTTGCCCTGATGTTTGCTTTTATTTTTCTTTCTTTCCTTCTATGTTGGGTTTAATTTGGTCTTTTTCTAGTGTCTTGAGCCAGAATCTTGTGAGATTTTATAACTTTCTTCTTTTCAGATACTGACATTTAAAGCTATACATTTTTCTCTCAGTACTGCTTTAGTTGAATTCCACAAATTTTGGTATGTTGTGTTTTTATTTAATTAAATTCAAAGCATTTTCTAATTTCATTTGTGATTTTTTTCTTTGAAGTGTGTTGTTATTTAGAAGTGTGTTGTTAGCTGGGTGTGGTGGTGCACACCTATAGTCCCAGCTGTTTGTGAGCCTGATGTGGGAGGATTACTTCAGCCTGCAGTGAGCTGTGATTATGCCATTGTACCCGTACCCCAGCCTGGGTGACAGAGCGAGACTGTCTCAAAAAGAGGAAAAAAAAAAAAAAGGGCGGGCACGGTGGTTCATGCCTGTAATCCCAGCATTTTGGGAGGCCGAGGTAGGTGGATCACCTAAGGTCAGAAGTTTGAGACCAGCCTGGTGAAACCCCGCCTCTGCTAAAAATACAAAAATTAGCCGGGCATGGTGGCACGCACTTGTAATCCCAGCTACTCGGGAAGCTGAGGCAGGAGAATTGCTTGAACATGGGAGGTGGAGGTTGCAATGAGCCAAGATCGCACCATTGTACTCCAGCCTTGGCGACAGAGCAAGACTCTGTCTCAAAAAAAAAAAAAAAAAGGCGTTTAACATGACCTTCCACTGTCTTTTGGCCTTAGTTTTTTAAAATGAGAAATGAGTAATTATTTTATGAATGAATGAATGAGACAGGGTCTTGTTCTGTTGCTCAGGCTAGATTGCAGTGACGCGATTATAGCTCACTGCAGCCTCAAACTCCTGGGCTTCAGTGATCTGCTTCAGCCTCACAAATAGCTGGGATTACAGGTATTTACAGTGCACCACCACTCCTGACTGTAAATCAGTAGTTCTTATGATTGTTTTCTTATATGATTTGTCATTTTTCTCTGTTTTAGCAGTTGTGTCTTTTTCATTGTTGACAATTTGACTATGATGTGCTTAAGTGTTTTACTTGTATTTTGTTCTGCTTATGTTTCATTGATCTAGAATCTGTAAATTTCCATCTTGTACTCCATTTGGGAAAATTTCGGTCATTATTTCTCCAAATATTTTTTTTCTGCCCCATTCTCTCTTAGTTCTGGTTATAGAATTCCAGTTATACCTGTTACATGTAGGTTTAGACCTTTGATGTTGTAATACACAGTACTCTTCGGTTTTATAATTTTTTCTTCTGTGTTGTTCAGATTGAATAGTATCTAGTGATCTTTCTTCTAAGTTTACTGACTCTCCCTGCCATCTGTATTTTGTATCCAGTGAATGTTCTTCTTTTGGTTATCGTAATTTTTGGTCCAGAATTTGTGTTCTTTTATGGTTTCCGTTTCTTTGCTGAAATTTCCTATTCATTTATAAGAGACTATTTTACTGTTTAATCCTTGAGCACAGTTATAGTAGCTGCTTTAAAATTCTTGTCTACAGGCTGGGCGCAGTGGCTCACGCCCGTAATCCCAGCACTTTGGGAGGGCGAGGCGGGCAGATCACCTGACATCAGGAGTTCGAGATCAGCCTGGGCAATACGGTGAAACTCCGTCTCTACTAAAAGTAGAAAATTAGCCGAGCGTGGTGACACTTGCCTGTAATCCCAGCTGCTCGGGAGGCTGAGGCAGGAGAATCTCTTGAACCTGGGAGGTGGAGGATGCAGTGAGCTGAGATCACACCATTGCACTCCAGCCTTTGCAACAAGAATAAATCTCCATCTCATCAAAAAAAAAAAAAAAAAAAAAATTCTTGTCTACAAAGAAAGACTGGGAAACTATCTCAGACTGGTGGAGACTGAGAATATGTAGCAACTAAATGCAGTGTGGGATCTTGGATTGGATCCTGGGCCAGAATAAAGATATTGGTAGATTGATTGGCAGAATTTACATAAGGTTTATAAATTCCTTGATAGTATTGTGTCAACATTAATTTCTTGGTTTCTATAGCCATATTAGGGTTATGTAAGATACTAACATTAGAGAAACCTAAGTGAAGGTAGCTTAAAAAAATCCTTCTCTAATTACACTTTCAGGTTATCATAGTGTTGGTCTGCATGATCACCTTTTCTCTTTGAGTATGGGTCATGTTTTCCTGTTTCTTTAAATGTCTAGTAATTTTGAAATGCATCCTAGATGTTGTGAATGATTTATTATAGAAATACTGGCTTCTGTTGTGTATCTCCAAATAATATTAATTTTTGTTGTAGCAGTCATTTTACTTGAACTAAATGCAGTGTGGGATCTTGGATTGGATCCTGGGCCAGAATAAAGATATTGGTAGATTGTTTGGCAGAATTTACATAAGGTTTATAAATTCCTTGATAGTATTGTGTCAACATTAATTTCTTGGTTAAGATGAAAACCATCTTTCCCACCATCATCAGCAGCTAAATTCTTTATTCAGTTTTTAGTCTTACCTGGGCTGCTGTAGTCTATCCCATGCATATATATTTCATGGATCAGCTAGAGATTTGGGCCAAGTTTATATGTAGACTTTGAACCTCTCCATTTCTGGCTTTCTCCTTTTCTTGATTTCTCCGTCCACTTTCTACCTGATAGAATCACTCTGAACTCTGGTTCTTCATGTCAGTAAGACAGTAGTTTCTATCTGGATTCTATTGCCTAACCTGGCTTGCCTAGGCCTTCCCTCAGGCAAAAAGCCATTTAGGAAAAAAAAAAAAAGAAAACTTTCTCAATGCAATTCCCGTTTTCCAGTGCAGACTCACAGTTTCTGCCTGTTTTTGGTTGCTGTTCAGTGCCTTCAGGTAGTTACTTTTTATATTTTGTTTATAGTTTTTACCTATGGAACAGTTGGGCCAGTAGGAACATATTCAGTTCCACTTCTAGTAAGGAAGTAGCTCCTGGAAGTGGAACTTGTTTTTTGTTAACCTTTTTTTGTTGAAGTGTATCATACACACACACAGTAGGGAGAGAAATAGAATATTACCAAAACCTCAGAAACCCCTTTCATTTCTCTTCGTGTCCCTTCTCAGTCATTACTCCCACTTGCCTCTCCAGAGTACCACTCTCCTCCTCTAGCACCATAGATTAGTTTTGCTTGTTATTGAAATTTATGTAAATGATATCTTTCGTAGGTTTTGCTTTTTGTTTGGCTTCCATCTTTGTGTTTATGAGGTTATTCTGTGTTGCATGTAATTTGTTCATTCTCATTGCTGAAAAGTATTTCATTGTGTGAATTTACTGTGATTAGTTTATCCCTTCTACTGTTGATGGGCATTTGGATTACTTCCAGTCTGGAGCTGTTCCAAAAAGTACTGCTTAAATATTCTTTTATGTGTCTTTTGGTATATATATGTATGCATTTCTGCAACCTTAGTACATGCTGCCAAACTGTTGGCTAATGTGGCAGAACTTAATTGTTTCATTGCATTAACAAACATTGAGTTTTTAGCTTTTAGAAAATTGGGGCTGGGTGTGGTGGCTCATGCCTGTAATCCCAGGGTTTTGGGAGGCCGAGGCGGGCAGATCACGAGGTCAGGAGATTGAGACCATCCTGGCTAATAAGGTGAAACACCGTCTCTACTAAAAAAAAAAAAAAACAAAAAAATTAGCCAGGCATGGTGGCGGGTGCCTGTAGTACCAGCTACTCAGGAGGCTGAGGCTGAGGCAGGAGAATGGCAGGAAACCAGGAGGTGGAGCTTGCAGTGAGCCAAGATCACGCCACTGCACTCCAGCCTGGGTGGCAGAGTGAGACTCTGTCTCAAAACAAAACAAAACCAAAAAAATTGGAACCTAAAGAGTTAATGCAAACACAATTAATCATTCTTTCTGTGTGCTACCACCAGGGTTTGGTCAATAAATTGGTATTTTTATAATAGAAGGTAAACATAGCCCTAATTCATACATAATCACTTGTTTGCTTGCTTGCTGGAGCTTATTGAATTTTATTGGGATCATTTATGTGGTTGTAATTCTTGGATCTGTCATTGAGAGTTGTATGAGGTGTTTTATATAGTTTTATCAGTCACATAAGTTCTTGCTGACATTAGTGGACTTAACAGATTGATGGTCCAGGAATATGTAAATTGTCTGTTGACCTAATTTTTAGAAGAAAAGCAGAATAGTGAAGGTCAGCTGAAAGATGGAAAATGATAACAGATTGATCTTCTTAGGGGGAGCATCTACAATATAAGGTGTGATGCTTTGTAATACAGTGGTTTTTCTCAGATTGGCAAACTTTTCTGTAAAGTGCCATATTTTAGGCTATGTGGGCCACAAGCTCTCTGTTGGCAGCTACTCACCCCTGCATTGTGAACACAAAAGCAGTTTGTTATAGGCAATACATAAAGGAATAAGGAATAAATGTGACTGTGTTCTAGAAAAACTACACTGAAATTTGAATTTCATATAATTTCCATGTCTCAGAATAACATATTTTTTTTTCCAACCACTTGAAAATGTGGAAACCATTTGTATTCATCTGCCAGGGCTACTGTAACAAAGTATGGCAAACTAGATGTCTTAAGCAACAGGAATTTATTGTCTCATGATTCTTTCTGAAGGCTGTTAAGTCTGAAATCAAGGTTTGTTGGCAGGGTTGTTGTTCCTCCTTAGGCTGCGAAGGAAGGATCTTTTCCAGGACCTTCTTCTTGGCTCTTGGCTTGTAGATGGCCATCTTCTCCCTGTGTGTTCACATAATCTTTCCTCCGTATCTATCTGTCTGTTTATACAAATTTCCCTTTTTTACTAGGACACCAGTCATATTGGATTAGGGCCCACCCTGATGATCTCATTTTAACTTGATTACCTCTGTAAAGACCCTATGGCCAAATAAGGTCACATCTGAAGTATTGCGGGTTAGGTCTCCAACATATCTTGTTTTTGTTGCCAGGGATTTAGGATAGGGGAGGGACACAATTCAACCCATAACACCATTTTTTTTTTTTCCCTTTTTGTAGAGATGGAGGGCTCGTTTTGTTGCCCAGGCTGGTCTCGAACTCCTGGACTCAAGCAGTCCTATCACCTCAGCCTCCCAAAGTGCTGGTATTACAGGTGTGAGCTACTGTGCCTGGCTCTGTAACACCCTTCTTAACTGTGGGACTGAAAAATACGGCTAGAGGGCTGGACTTTACCAGCTGGCTGTACTTTGTCAGCCCTTGGCTTATCTGATTGTAGGAGAGGTGATACCTGTAAATCTTACCATCTCCAAAGGCCTGTGTAAATGTATCTTTGAATGAGATGGCTAATCTTGTGGACCTTTCACATACACCAGAAGAACAATAATCAGTTTCATTTTTGAATATGAAGGACAACAGTTTATACTGATATACCTGAGTATAGGATTATGTCTTCTCAGACATTTACAATTCAGGTTCAAATACCATTTTTGTGTTATTTTTAATTTTAGAAATAATAGACTCTTCCTGGCCCCCCAATTAAGAGATATTTTTGGGAGTGGATTGGAGTTGCAGTGTAATAAAAGAAGGCTTAGAAAGTGATTTGAAATAGTTGTCCAGCATTTTGTAGAGATGCTTTTAAGGATTTTATAAGCATTTGATGAAAATGTTATTTTAGATGTTATTTAAAAAAATAAACTTAATTTTAGTACATGATTACCAATAATGCGTTAGTTGGTGCTGTTCTGTTAATTCATTTTTGTGAAGATCTTAAAAGTAAATGATTTTTTTTTTTTTGGCCTGCTCTACTTAAAGAGCATCCCAAAACTCTGAGGTGAACTGTTTAAAATAAAGATAAATCTGTTATCAGCAACTTACGTTCGTGAACAAGATTTTCTTGGTTGTCATCTATATATTAGTTCTTGTTTGTATAATATTTAATTTCTGTATATGATTCTTTTTTTTTAAAATAGAGATGAGGTCTCGTTGTGTTGTCAGGATGGTCTCGCTATGTTGCCCAGGGTGGAGTGCAGTGGTGCAATCACAGTTCACTGCAGCCTTGAGCTCTTTTGCTCAAGTGATCCTCCCTCCTCAGCCTCACGAGTAGCTGGAACTTCAGGCATGCACCACCATGCCTGGCTACTTTTTACATTTATTTTATTTTTTTATTGGTAAAGATGAAATCTTACTATGTTGCCCAGGCTGGTCTCAGACTTCTGGGCTCAAGCGATTTTCTTGCCTTGGCCTCCCAAAATGTGGAGATTACAGGCCCAGCAGTAATTTGCTTTATAATATGTGAATGTTTTACATTTGAACTTAGGACACATATTTACCCTAAAATAACCCTTTTTTTCAATTTTATATTCATGTTTTTTGTAAGGTTTAATTTGAAAGAAAGTTTTACTGTTTGAAAATTTGGAAAATTGCTGATGCAATATATGTAACAAATTGGAAAAGGTGAAACAGGAAATAAAGGAAATTGGTTATTTTAAATCGAGTTAATATTCTGATGGGGAGGGCACAGCAGAAATGAAATCAGTTCAAATTTCTATTCAATGTTTTGTTTTCATTCCTTTGACAACTTTTAGAATCCTGTAGGCACTGATTTGTTTCTGCCTTCAACTTCAATAGATACAACTTAATTATTTCCTGTTAAGTAGAGTTACTGGTAGCTCCTAAAAAGGTGATAGAACTTCTTACCTACGTGTTAGTGGTAAGTGAAGTAATCTCAGTCAGCATTATGGCAAAGCAGGTAAGTCTACTTTTTAGACTTTTGCTTTAAAGTAAAGGTACTTCTTGACTGCCAATAAAATATAGAAAAAAATAGAGCAAAGAAAGAGCCCCTACTGTTGTAAAGGCTGCATATTTGGAATATGTTCTCATTGTAGCAGTTCTTGTATTTATTCATGTAGTTGAAATGGTCAGAGGTAATGAGATAGTTAATTTTATCTCTGGTCAGTCTTTCATATCAATCCATTCTCTAAGAACTTGTAAAGAATGGCTGACATGGTGTGTGTCTTAGGCTGTTTGAGAGGCAAGGGACATTTTGGAGTGTGATTGAAAGAGCAGTAAGCCTCTTTTGCATATATTGATAGGAAAATATTGTTTATACCCTGTTGACTTGGGACACTCATGATCTTTTTGCCTCTTGAGATTAAAATACACATACATATACATTGGCTAATTGAGATTATTTTCGATGTTTAGTTGTTTTTATGCTATCAAATTCTTTTGCTTTGAAGATATTCTTTGTCCACTGTGGAGACTCTGGAAATGTATCTATTAGTTCTGTGCCTGCAACAATCATTTCCTTGAGTGACACATAGATCCTGGGTTTTAATGTTTGTGTATTTATGCAAGTACTTTATGTATGTGAAAGGAGGGCTGGAGGGTTTTGTATAGGTCTTCAGTTACATACACGTACGTGCATGTGACATTTTTAAAATTTATTTCACCAGTGGGAATCAGTAAGGTGGGTGATTTATTGTTTATCCTGATTATGGACAAATCATACCACTTCTTTCTTGGGAGCATTGCTTTGTTCATATTTCTTCCACCCTTGTGAGGACAAAAAAGTCCTTAGTGCACCTTTCTCATTTCTTATCCTGTACGTATTTAATGTGAACCTCAGATTATCATGGAAATTGATTGTTTCCAAGGTTGTGTAGTTTTTTTTTTTTTTTTTTTTAAATTTTTTCCATGTAAAGAATTGAAGGGTGTCAGAGAAGAAAGCAGGAGTCCAGGTGAGATAATGGTGGCTTGGATTAGAGTAGTATTAGAGGAGATGGTGAGAAGTACTCAGTTTGGGGCTATGTTTTTGTAAGCCTTGTGATGAACTGGATGTGAGGTGAAAGAAGAGGAGTCAGAGATAATGCCCAGGTTTCTAGTTTGAGCACTGAGCAGTCCAGTGGATGATTGTTTCACTTACTGAGGTAGGAGGATCTACTGCATAAACATAATTTGTTAAGCACTTTACATGCTTGATATTGCTTACTTGTGGCAGGGCTGGGATTCAAACCCAGGGAGGCTCACAACAAAGCTAGCGTTCCAAACACTACAAAGTACTATGTATTAATAGCTTCTTCTGGGAACTACTGATATTGAGAGGAGATGCGGAGAGAGAATGAAGCGAGAGCCAAACCAAAGTCTTGGTCAAGCTAAGAAGTCTGAATTTTGTTTTAAGTGAATCAGACACTGGAGGGTTTTAAGCAGGGAATGACTTCATCAGACTTACACAGTGCAAAAAGATCAATCTGGCTGCTTTGTGGAGAATAGATTTTAGAGGGGAGGTAGGAACAACAACTGTATCAGTCCAGGCCGGAGATGATGGTGGCTAGAAAGTTGGTGACAGCAGTAGTTGGAGAGAAGTAGGCAGATTGGAAACATATTTGCAATACAGTGAGAGTTGTGTGAGAACTCATACAAATGTGGACAACCTGTGACACTGGATGGAAAGTACGATCCAATGCAGTCCCTATTTGATTTATGGAGGTTCTCCACACAGTCATTGAGCTCAGCTTGAGTCACTCCAGGAGCTCACTGCCATTACTATCTGTAGGACAGTGGGAGAGACAGATTGAGGGCAGATCACTGGAGTGATGAAGGGGGCTTGATGCAGCACTATGTGTGAGCCCTATCCTCAATGAGCTTGGACAGACAGAGGCAGGCCGAGGTCAGGCCTTGAACGCCCTGCTGAGGAGAGGGTTGTGTTGCAGGCTCCCCAGTGCTTGATATAGCTCTGAGACGTGAGGTAGGGCCTAGATCCCTCACGCTTGGCATAGCCCTGCCCCTGTGACCTGAACACCCCACAGCAGAGCCCTGGGGCTGAGCGGCTCAAGAGTCCCACCACGGGCAGCTACAGCCTCCTCCTCTGTCTGGGACTGCTGGCTGAGGCAGTTTGTCCTGCTGGTTGTGTAGTTTCTTGAAAATAGGAGAAGTGAAACAACTTCAAGCTGTTAGATGGGAATTAGTTTAGTTTCTGAAAAGGATTTGTCCTAGCCTAGTCTGGCTGATCAGGTTTTTTAGTGGCAAGGAAGAGACACTTAGTAATCACAAGGATGGAATGAGAGGTAAAAATTTTGTGTCATTTATTATATAGGCACCCAATCTCCGTGTTCCTGGTGAAGTTCTTTTTTTTTTTTTTTTTTGAGATGGAGTCTCGCTCTGTCACCCAGGCTGGAGTGCAGTGGCGGGATCTCAGCTCACTGCAAGCTCCGCCTCCCAGGTTTACCCCATTCTCCTGCCTCAGCCTCCCGAGTAGCTGGGACTACAGGCGCCCGCCACCTCGCCCGGCTATTTTTTTGTATTTTTTAGTAGAGACGGGGTTTCACCATGTGAGCCAGGATGGTCTCGATCTCCTGACCTCATCATCCGCCCGTCTCGGCCTCCCAAAGTGCTGGGATTACAGGCTTGAGCCACCACGCCCGGCCGAAGTTCTTAAGTAGCTAGGAAAGTGTCTACTTTCCAGAACAGGTCAGCTGCTCCAGATAACCTTTCCCAGCCCTGTGTGTTAATTCTAGAGTTGGATTGGATTGATTTAGCATTCTTGTGCCAGGGTCAAATATCCTTCTTGGTCACAACTGGAGTCAGGAATCTCAGAGGAAGAACCCCTTATCCCCAACCCATATGTAGTTGAATATTAGCCTGAGTAAATTGATTTTTCTTCATCCAAACCCCTGTGACCTGTGTAACTGTTGGTTTTATGTTCCTTACAAAGTTTACCTTGGAGAAATTACTGGAGAGTGGGATAGAGTGAGAGAATAGGTTGGGACCACCGTGCTCAGAACTATCTTTGTGTGTGGTGGGATGCTTTGTATATCACTTCTTTGGTCCGGCAAGAACAGGTTTCTGCTTTACCCCTAATTCCAAATGCAGAAGTGTTGTTTTTGGAGGGTGGGGTGGGGTGGGGTGGGGTGGTGCAGGGAGTAGGTAGGGGAAGATTGGTTTTAGAAAGGGGGGAAATTGCGTGGAGCCATCTTTATTATTCTTGATACCCACATGGACTTGCATACTTGGGTTAATTATTTATTGTGGCTATGAAAATGGAGTTTTCTCTCTGTGTAACTGACAAATATATAGGTATATCTGTGTACTAGAACCCAATTAAATGAATTAACTGTGATTAAAGGTACTTAAAAGTGTGTTTTTGCCTGTATTCGGCGAATATTTTAAAAGAGCATTCAACTGGGATGAATGAGCATGTTTTTTCTCAATCTGGATGATAGTAAATTCATTATTGGTAGAAGATATTGTCCTGCCTGTTATAGAACTTTCAGAATGTGAGTTAGGATATGAAATACTGAGTAACACTGAAACCAGATATATCTGGTACTTACTTCTTTTGAACTAAATACTGCATTATTTTCAGGATAGCATGAAGATGTTGGCTTGGAACTTTTGAAGGGGCTGTGTTATAGACTCTGCATGGAGACAAACCATTAGTACTAACCACCTGGCTGTATTCTAAGGCTTAAAAGCAAAATCTTTGTGTGATGTTTTGTATATTTGGCTTAAAAAATTCACCAGCTTTTAGAGGTTGTGAGATATGGGTCATTTTTGTTCAGATAAAAGAGGTCAATAAAGCATTTACTAACATGAAATGTTTTTCTTTTCTTCTTTCTCAGTACTAAAAGAAAGGTGAATGGACAAAAAGCCAATAAAGGGCTTAATTTTAAAAATGTAGCAACAAAAACACACACTCTGGCTATCATGGTACTTTAAGCTTCATATTTCAAAAGTGTATTAACAGCTTTAGAAATAAACTCTCCAGTAGCTGCATGGTATTAGCCAGTGCTTTTCCCTATTGTGTCAGCAGGGATGTTGCAGCAATTCTTTTTGATCTAAAAATTACTTTGTTCTGGAACTGAAAAAGAAAAATGTTCTAATCTCATACTAAAATTTTACCTGACAGTGAAGTCAGTCAAACAATGGAATAACTTGCTGAGGGAGTTCAGTGAGAATCTTTCACTAGAGATGTCCTGAAGTTAACTAGAATGAGTCACTTGGAATCTGAAGATCAAGTTGGAAAAGTCCTCCAGGATGAGATAGCCCTTCTGAACCAAATTTTTAGAAAGGAGTTAAAAAGTGTATATTACAAGTTTTGAGAAAACAGTGCCTATTTATTCAGAACTTAGTTTCAGGTCTGTTTTGTACTTGACAAAACATCTTTCATGAAGGATATATTTGATAATGGAAAGTTTTTTTTTTTAAAGTTGTATAGTTCTGAATCACAAATTACTGTGCTACCGTGTATATTCTGAAAAGTTCGTGATTCAGTCACCTACTGTTGTGTGCTAGCACCTCATAAAAAATACTCTTCAAGGGAAGGCTGATTATGGTAGTCTTTATTTTTATTTAGTTATGTTTTTTGTTTTTTTGAGGCGGATTCTTGCCCTGTTGCCCAGGCTGGAGTGCAGTGGTGCAATCTATGCTTATTGCAGCCTCCACCTCCCGGGTTCAAGCGATTCTCCTGCCTCAGTCTCCGGAGTAGCTGGGACCACAGGTGCACGCCACCATGCCTGGCTAATTTTTTATTTAATCTTTTTGTATTTTTAGTAGAGATGGGTTTTCCCTATGTTGGCCAGCCTGATCTCGAACTCCCGGCTTCCAGTGATCCGCCTGCCTCGGCCTCCCAAAGTGTTGGGATTACAGGCATGAGCCACTGTGCCCAGCCTATGATAGTCTTTAAATTAAAGACCTAGGTGGGTGGCTGGCATGACTGTCAGTCATTATTAATGCCAGAGATCTAGATTTGATGGTCTGTTCTGTCTTTCTGCTTAGGCCAGCAGGAGGTAGGATTGCTGCTGGAGGGGAGGCTGTTAGCTCTGGGGCAGGCTAAATCTTTAATCTCTCCACAGGTTCCTCTTTCACTAATTAGAAAAGAAAACAGCTGGGCTGCAGGGGCTTTTCTGTTTTCAGATCTCCTTAGCCAAAAAGTACATGCTATATAGGGTTTTGAACATAACAATAGAGCACTAAAAATAAGAATTTTTAGTCTTCGGGGCCTTCATAGAGATTTTTGTTCCTTGCTCCTTAGGGTTTGAAAGAAAAGTTCAGTGTTGAGAGCTGGACTTCAGGGATAGGGGTAGGCAAGAGTGGAGTTGAATGCTGTTTGTATTTAGAATTTCAACGTTTGTAGTTAAAAAATAATCGTTCCTTTGGATGCTAGTATACGGTAAGAAGTACAATGAATTCAAAAACATCCATGTATAATCACATGAAGACTATAAGTCAGTGGTGCAGAGCTCAGCATGTCGTCTGTGTCATGACAATTTTGTTCTTTTCACTTCTTAATAGCCAATTTAATTTTGCAGCAGAATGTGTTCAATGTTGAATTTTCCAGGTTCTGTATGTCTCATACAAAGATCGCTCTGATATTAGGGTTCTTTTCAGTGGTCCAGTTGGGTGGCCATGTTGCTGGAGTGGGAGTGGGGTGGGATTTAACTGTAGGCCTTGTGTTAGTAAAAGTATTACTCTTTGTTTGTTTGCCATGTAGGCAGTCCAGCCTCCCCTGAAATAGAAATGACTAGTAATGATTTGTTTCTTGTCAGTATGGGATGGACCACATGAAGCCCCTCCCCATAGGCTTTTCAGATTCTGTTTATTTTGGGGGCAGTAGTCAAATCAGAAGCATGATATAGTCTCCCTCCTCCCCACCCCCCCCATTCTCTTCCTCCTTCCTTTGCCCAAGGGTAGGATACTTGTTAAGGTTAGGGCTCCCAGGCCTAGGGTCCCTTTGATGCTTGAAAAGATTGCTTGGCAAGGTATGTTTTTCTGGATTAGTCCTAGGGTTTAGTCCCTGCTACACACACTGCTGCTATACTTCCCCGTTGGAGAAGGAAACGAATGTAATTCCCATATAATTGAGAAATGCCAACCTCAGTGGTCTGTGCCCCTCCCAACCCCCGCCACCCCCATTTGTTTGGCTTGGAGTGTTTGTGCCCCCCACCCTTCCACCCTTTTGGATATTAGAGATGTGGGCCATGGCCGGACTAGGTTAGCCCACTACCTGGTCTGGGCTGCATAGAAAAATAATGAACAGGAAGTAGCTGGCCACTTCTTTTTGGCATTTCTTAACAGAAATCCTCTTTGTCTCTATGTCTGTTCACTGTGGTACTTTGGAATTTCTTTGTGTTTATCCCATAAACATTTTCTCTTGCTCAGAACATTCCAGTGGTTGCTTAATGCTTCTCTAGTACCATCCAGCGTATGGTACTAGAGAACCATATATTTAAAACATGTAGCCTGGGTGCAGTGTCTCATGCCTATAATCCCAGCACTTTGAGAGGCCAAGGCAGGAGAATAAATTGAGGCCAGAAGTTCAAGACCAGCCTGGGCAACATAGTGAGACCCCATCTCTACAAAAAAATTAAAAAAATAATTAGTTGGGTGTAGAGTTGTACACCTGTAGTCCTAGCCACTTGGGAGGCTACAGTGGAAAGATCCCTTGAGCCCAGGAGTTTGTGGTTGCAGTAAACTATGATCACACCACTACTACAGCCTGGGTGACAGAGTGAGACTCTGTTTGAACAAAAACACAAGCAAAACTAAAACATTTTACAGTCCTGGTTAATACAGTCAATAACATGAGTCACACATAGTACAAGCAGTGTACAAAGTACATCCAGAGAGTAAGTTTAGTATCCTAAGATAGTTTTATCTTTTTATACCAGCAGTATTATTTGTTACAGTAAAGAGAATTAATATTGGATGGCCCCCACCCCCCACCCTTTGCTGTTGAACGTATAGAAAGTACCCAGACTACAAATGAGTTTTGTTTGCAGATATTTTTAAATAGCGAAGACTTTAGAAATCTACTCCATATCGGCTGGGCTCGGTGGCTCATGCCTGTACTCCCAGAACTCTGGGAGGCTGAGGCGGGCGAATCACAAGGTCAGGAGATTGAGACCATCCTGGCTAACACGGTGAAACCCCGTCTCTACTGAAAAAGTACAAAAAATTAGCTGGGTGTGGTGGCGGGCGCCTGTAGTCCCAGCTGCTTGGGAGGCTGAGGCAAGAGAATGGTGTGAACCCAGGAGGCGGAGCTTGCAGTGAACCAAGATCACGCCCTTGCACTCCAGCCTGAGCAACAGTGCAAGACTCCGTCTCAAAAAAAAAAAAAAAAAAAAAAAAAAAAAAAAAAGAAATCTACCCTGTATCTAACTGATACATACCTTTTCTTTTCTTTTTTTAGACGAAGTCTTGCTCTGTTGCCCAGGCTGGAGTGCAGTGGCACAATCTCGGCTCACTGCAACCTCTGCCTCCTGGGTTCAAGCCATTCTCTGCCTCAGCCTCCTGAGTAGCTGGGATTACAGGTGCCTGCCAGCATGCTTGGATAATTTTTGTGTTTTTAGTAGAGATGGGGTTTCACCATCTTGGTCAGGCTGGTCTTGAACTCCTGACCTCATGATCCACCTGCCTCGGCCTCCCAAAGTGCTGGGATTACAGGAGTGAGCCGCCTCACCCAGCCTGATGTATACCTTTTCATTATCTATTTCCCTTTCTCCCATCCACCCAACTAGTTCATTATGTATGTTCAGGAGATTCGCCAGGCCTGGGAACCTTTAGCCAGAGTTTCTCAAGATTATAGTCATCCTTGGTGGAGAAAACTTGGATGACCTCGAGCTTTACCAGGGCCCTAGAGCTCCTGTGTAGAGAAACATATCTAGAATTCTGATGTATGTGTGGCTTTTGTAATACAGATTGATTTTTAACTTGATCACATGTAAGTGGGAGATTGGAATGGTTATGATATTGTTAGAGACTAATCAGGGCTTTACAAGTGATTGAAAATGAAATATACCTTGAATCAGGAAAGTAAGAATTAAGAATTACATCAGGGTGGCTGGATGCAGTGGCTTACGCCTGTAATCCCAGCACTTTGGGAGGCCGAGGTGGGCGGACCACCTGAGGTTGAGAATTTGAGACCAGCCTGTCCAACATGGAGAAACCTTGTCTTTACTAAAAAATACAGAATTAGCCAGGCGTGGTGGCGCATGCCTGTAATCCCAGCTACTTGGGAGGCTGAGGCAGCAGAATCGCTTGAACGCGGGAGGCAGAGGTTGCGGTGAGCCGAGATCCCACCATTGCACTCCAGCCTGGGCAAAAAGAGCGAAACTCCGTCTCAAAAAACAAAAACAAAAAACAAAAACGAATTGCATCAGGTAAGGTTGCATGTCTTTTGAGAGATTGTTAGGCTGTAATTCCAATGTGGCTTCAAGCTCCAAACCAAAATACCAGTGAAATACTCTAGACCAAAAGACCAAATGAAAATCGTTTGTCATTTATCTGCTACTCTAAATATCAAGTGGGAAGTGGGAGGGCAAGATTACCAACAAGCACATTGGATTGTAAAGTCATTTCAGGTATGCAGTGATGTCACTCAGAACACTTTTCTGAGAGATGTGAATGAAGAAGAAAAATTATCAGTGGATTCCTCAAGTTGCTGTTACATAGAGAACATTTATCATACTTCAGTCACTCCAGCCCTTGACACATAGGACTAGTTTCCAAATCCACATGTGAATTTTTGGGATGGAATTTTGAATTCATCTATATTTTCCCTCCACCTTCAAATTCCATTTCTGAGATGAGTAAATCTAACAAGGCTCTTATAACGGACATCCACATGATTGTTTTCAGAAATCTAGCCTCTTTCTTCCAACAGACCATCATTGCTTAGAATGTCTTGGGGGCCTCTTGAATCTGTACTCAGGGACTGAAGAACATCTCTGGTGGTCAATCATCTTTTGGAGCTTGTGTATGTCTTTGGGTAGGAGAAATGATTAACATGTTTTTTTAGAGACAAGATTGGGAAAAAAGGGGTGGGTAATTGTCGGCTTGAAGGATACTAAAGGTCTCCACTGAGGTGACTGTACAAAGCAATGAAAAGAATATTTCCAGAGATTTGGAGTCATAAGAATTGTATGACCTTGGTTTCCTCATCCCTAAAATCAAAAGCATATCTACTTTATAGGATTGGTATAAGAGATGAGAGACTCAGTGCCTGGTTTGTAGTTTACCTTCACATATATTAATTCCCTTTTATGGTTTATAAATGTAGATCTGGGCTAGGCGTGGTGGCTCACGTCTGTAACCCCAGCACTTTGGGAGGCTGAGGCGGGCAGATTACCTGAGGTCAGGAGTTCGAGACCAGCCTGGCCAACATGGTGAAACCCCGTCTCTACTAAAAATACAAAAATTAGCTGGGTGTGTTAGCATACGCCTGTAATCCCAGCTACTTGGGAGACTGAGGCAGGAGAATTGCTTGAGCCTGGGAGGCAGAGTTTGCAGTGAGCTGAGATCGTGCCATTGCACTCCAGCCTGGCTGACAGAGCAAGACTCTGTCTCAAAATAAATAAGTAAAAATAAATGTAGATCTGAAGACAGTTCTGAAGAATTTCAACCTTATTTGAGTAATGGTGTTGATGTCCAGAATAATTTCCTTGAGATTACTGCTTTAAAAGACAGCACTTAATTGGGCATGCAATTTGTTTGGGTGGGCAGAGGGGTGGAAAAAGTCAGTATACTTCTCCAACTCCTAGGCTCAAGTGATCCTCCTGCCTCAGCCTCCCAAAGTACTGGGATTACAGGTGTGAGCCCAGCCAGAAGTCAGTATACTTCTGAGCAGAAGCAACTGAACAACTGTTTTAAGTTTGAAGAGGCCAGGCGCAGTGGCTTAATGTCAGTAATCCCAACACTTTGGGAGGCTGAGGTGGGTGGATCACTTGAGGTCAGGAGTTCGAGACCAACGTGGCCAAAATGGTGAAACCCCATCTCTACTAAAAATACAAAAATCAACTGGGCATGGAGGCAGGTGCCCATAGTCCTGGCTATTCAGGAGACTGCGGCAGGAGAATTGCTTTAACCAAGGAGGCGGAGGTTGCAGTGAGCCGAAATTGTGCCACCGCACTCCAGCCTGGGTGATAGAGCGAGACTCTGTCTCAGAAAAAAAAAAGAGTTGGAAGAATATGTTTTTATTCAACTTTGATTGATTACTACAACCAAACTTAATGGCAAGCAAACCATTGGTAAGTTTAAATTCAGTAATGTGATCTTAGATAAATCACTTGTGCATCTCTGGGCCTCAGTTTTTTGTCAGTACAATTAGGAATTTAGATATGATTTGTTAGAACATAAGCCTAGTTGGTTTGAAAGGCTGAATCTTGAAATAGCACAAGTTGTTTGGGTAGGAAGTAGTGATTTCTAATCACAGGAGATTTTCTATAGTCGTATAATGGAAAGGACCCTTGATTCCACATTGATCTCTTCAGCACTCTTGCTCAGTAAAGCTATTACCTTTTAAAGCTTAAGAAGGTACTGAGGTACATGTGCATGAGTATCCATGCATATGCTACAAGTGAGAATTCCATGTTTTGGATTTTATAATTAAGAAGCTATTAATTGTCTGGACGTAGTGATTCATGCCTGTAATCCTGGTACTTTGGGAGGCCAAGGTGGGTGGATCACTTGAGGCCAGGAATTCAAGACTAGGTTGGCCAACATGGCAAAACCCAGTCTCTACTAAAAAAACAACAACAACAAAAAAAAAACCCCAGATTAGCCAGATGTGGTAGCACACGCCTGTAATCACAGCTACTCAGGAGGCTGAGGCATGCGAATTGCTTGACCTTGGGAGGTAGAGGCTGCAGTGAGCTGACATCATGTATACTGCACCCCAGCCTGGGTGACAGAGTGAGAGACCCTGTCTCAAAAAAAGAACCAAAAACTGTTAGTTGTATATTGTTGTATATCATGCTCCTATTCCTTAATCTGGTAACGTATTATCAATCTGAAAATTATCAAGCATAAAAAATGTTTTAATGAAGTAAGAAGTGTTGTGATATAATGAGTAAAAGCCCCTTTGGCTTTTCTTTTGAATGTCATTCTAGGTATAAATTTTGCTCTTGGATTTGAAAGCAGTGAAATTACAGAGAAATGGAAGTAATTCTCTGGTAGAAACACATCAGAGTTACTTCTCAGTTTAAAAGAAATGCATTTATTGTTCTTGGCATATGTAAGAATGTGTATTAAATATGTAATAATCTTGACTTTCTTTTTAAAATTGAAAATCATTAGTACTTTGTACCAACTAAAGCATTTGCTTTATATCAAAATTGTTAAAATAAATATATTTTAAACAAGTTAGGTAACCTTAATGTATGTTATGAGGAAAGTCATAATCAAATCAGAACTTATGATGTTGGGAATTAACTTGTGATAAAAAGAAAAAAATCCACCTTGAATTGTATTCCCTGATGGGAAGAATCTTATCTAGGCTAAGGCCGATACAAATATAAAATTGTATTTTAGTTTTGCTTCTATTTAGATCGGGAAACTTTGGTTTGGTGCTAGATGCAACTGTCGTAAATATACCATATATGCATCTTATCTGTTAAATGATTATTTTATGTAGTGGTAAGCATTTAACCAATAAGAGTTAATCTAATTAAGCTGTGAAGATGTTTGTTAACTACCATATATGTAATTTCTGGAGAAGTTCTCTTAGCCACTGATTGTAGAAGGAGGAATACGGTTTATTCTTTGAGAAATTAACATATAGCCTTTTGGAAAACAAATGGCCTTGGCAAACACATTTACAAAGTCATGCTGTCTCAAGTGCAGTTGGGCTTTTCATTGTGTTGAGATTTTGACTTGTATGTTCTCATCTATCTGTCATTTTTGACTATACTAAGAAGGCATTTGTAGGCTCTTCTTCCTGAGCATTTTCCTCATTTACTAAGTAGAAAAAAAGAGAACAACTATAAGGGGAACTGTAAGCTAAGGATTTTTTTCTTAATTGTGTTACATCTTTCTGGTAAGTACCTACGTCTACAGCTATAAATTTTTTTGTATGTATGTTTCAGCTTCTCTGTATTAGAGTATGGTTAAAATTTTTGCAGGTTTGATTAGAAAAGTAAGTTTCAATGTATGAGTAAAAAGTTTCTCATTGTGCATCATTTGAATGTCATTAAAACCAGACTTGCAAGTTTCAATGTCACGTAGCTCAGTCTTTGATACTGTAATAGATGAGCTTGACTTAGCTCTGAAGTAGTTTAATGAAGTCAGATAATATTCTAAAGAGAATTAACATCTGAAATGTAGTTGCATAATGATGGCATTATCAGTAGGAATACATAATGGTTCAATCATTTATGCTTTATTCTTTTAGAGCTTAATTTTTTCACGTAATTTGGAGTGTATATGCAATCCAAATTATGTGAAATTGTATATGCATTGGATTGTATATCCCTTTTCTTTTTTCCCACAGTGCTCTGGGATCCTTGTGATTAGACAGGAAACCAAAATCCCATTTTCCAGATCACGTTAGTTTATATATTTGTTTAATTTCCCTGAATGTGTTTTACTGTTTGCAGAAAAGTTACCCTTAAAATGGGTGAGGATATAAGAAGACTTGTGTAGATTTCTTTCTCTTTGATGTTGCTGAGACTTTGGATTTTTTGGCTGCAAGAGACTAACTACCCAACTGAAAGTGGCCTAAAAAAATGCTATTTCTACTGTATGATAATTGACCTTTTTAAAAAAAATTAAGGGCAAACTTATATTTTGTAAATACAATAAAAATGCTGCAGCAATATAAAATACTATAAAGTTTCTAAATGTTTGCTCTCTGTTCCTGTATTTATTCCACTGTGGACTGGAAGCAAACCTTTTTTGCAGGCTAGCAGTAGTCTATGGGCCATCTTTTGAGTAACACAAACATAAACTACACAATTATTATTTCACTTAACAAGAAGTCTGGATTTGGTGGTTCCAGGTTGGTTTCAGCAGCTCTGCAATTTGCTTATCTTTCTCCATCATGTGGTTAAAAAATGACAACAACACCTCTGAGCATGCCCTTCTCAAATGAGGACATCCAAAGCCAGAAGGAAGAAGGAGGAAAAAAGGGAGCTTTCCTTTTTTTCTCTTTTCTATATTAATGAGGAATAAAACTTTCCCCAGTGACTCATCTGCCACTTTGCCAACTTCCGACTCCTGGAAAACTTCCCTTTACATGTTATTTGCCAGATCTGGGTCACATAGCCACATCTATATCAGTTGTGTGCCAAAAGGAATAATGGATTGCTATATTGGCTTACACCAATTTTGATTTCTCCCTTGGCACTGTGTCTGGGGCCACCGGAAGAAAATGGGGATTTTATTAGTGAGGAGGATAGAGTAATAGCTAGGTATGTTACCAAGTATTAACTGCCACAATGACAAGAGAGGTCAGAGTGTCTTAGCCATTGAATTTAATAACTTGTTTATTTGTGTTATAGTTAAGAAAGGCATACAAAGTTGATAGGAAAATAGTAAATGCATTAGCCTGTGAGACCCAGTGTCCTTGATACTGAACTATGACTCCTATTGGTGAGTCTGGAATGTGCCATTGGGCATTGCTGTACTTGGCTACTAGCTAGAGTATCTGATTTGAGCCATGGTTTAATAGCTGGCCAGGCACTTTGAAACAATAGAACATTATTATTGTTACTGATATAATCTTTATTGTGTAATGTATATTATTAGGACTTTCAAATGTGTTTCATTTTTAGAAGCTACATAATATATATTTTAAGCAACGATTTATTGTTTCTGATTATTTTTGCAAGTGTGTTAGAAAAGTAAAATAATTTGGCATGTTAAGACGTGTTCCATCCATCATCTTCAGGGTACTTCTCATGACATTTCATTTGAGCAACTAGGCTTTGTATTTTGTTACTGCTTGCATTTAGCACTCAATTCTTACTTTTAGATAGGAAGAAAAAACAGGTATTTTAAAAAAGGACATGTAGCTGCTCATAACAGCATGAGTCCTATGGTTCCTTCTCTGTTCATATCCTAGCTGACAACACACACAAGCATTGCTTTGCTGGAATATTCTGAAATTAACAATTTTGAATGATAAGTTTATACATGTATGCTTATAAATCCTTTCCCAGTTAACAGTTTGTCTAATTTTGTGTTTTTAAGTAAATAGCACTTCAGTTTCAGTCCCTATAGTGTTGACTATTATCAGATTTGAGATGCTTACGTGAGTGATCCCCGATTGCTGGTATTTGGACATTTGGATCTTAATAGAGAGATTGCTGGTTGAATGGAAAGTCTGTGAACCTGAGAGCCAGAAGCCCTCAGCTCTCTTGTTCTGACACTGTTGCTATCTGAATGGCTGCGAAGAAGCCCTTTATTTCTTTGAGATGTGGTTGCCTTTTCTGTAACACCTGATCTGTATTGTTCTACCTCACTGGGTTGTGCAGATAAAGTTAATACTCTAAACAATTTCACAAATATATAGTGGATATTATTAATAGTAAGTTTTATGGAGTAAACATATTAAAAAGTACTCAAAGTATCTGAAGTATGGCCAAACTAACACTATTAGATTAGTTATAATTGTTGCTAATTCACAAAACCACATTGCTTTATCAGTTTATTTCAGGATAAGCACACAGTCCTGGTATTGCAGAGTTCTTGATAGAGATTTGAATATCAACATATAGAACAGCAGTAGTTATTCTAAATTCAGTTTTTATTTTGAAACAGTTTAAACTATCTTGACAATTCATCCTAGTTTTCAGTATGTTTAAAGTGACTTCAGCCAAATGGCAGAGCAGGCAGCTCCAAACACACTAATCTCTTTACAGAAACATCGGAAGATGAGCAGAAACGGTTAGAATCAACTTTATCAAAACTCTGGAAAATAGTCAAAGCGTTATAGTAACTAAATATTTTCATCACCACACACTCACAACAACCCTGTATGTTTTAGCTATCACTTCTCTATCCCCCAAACCCAGAGTCCTCATATCCACTTGCTGTCTAAAATTTCCTTCTTTGGGACATTTCATATAAATGGAATCATACAATACGTGGTCTTTTGTGCCTTGCTTCTTTAACTTAGTATAATGTTTTCTAGGTTCATCTGTGTTGTAACCTGCATCATATCAGTGCTGCTCTCCATTTGATGGCTCAACATAATTCCATTATATGGTGGTTACCATTTTTTGTTTAGTCATTCATTAGTTGATGGGCATTTTGATTGTTTCAACGTAGAGCACCAAAATACATGAAGCAAAACGTACAGAAATGGGTAATTTGACAAATAGTTGGAGATTTCAGTGCCCCCCCCCCCCCCGACCTTTAAGAGACAAAAATTAGCCGAGTGTGGCAGTGCATGCCATGCCTGTAATCCTAGCTACTTGGGAGGCTGAGGCAGGATAATCACTTGAATCTGGGAGGTGGAGGTTGCAGTGAGCCAAGATCACACCACTTCTGCACTCCAGCCTGGGCTAAATTAAGTAAATAAATAATAGAACAACTAGACAGAAGATAAAGAGGGAAATAGAAGACTTGCATAATACTGTTTAAGCAGCTAGAGCTAATACATTTATAGCACATTTCACGTAACAGCAAAGTATATACAGTATTCTTTTTTGTTGTTGAGACCGAGTCTCGCTCTGTTGCTCAGGCTGGAGTGCAGTGGTGGATTTTGCTGGAGTGCAGTGGTGGATCTTGGCTCACTGCAACCTCTGCCTCCCAGATTCAAGTGATTCTCATGTCTCAGCCTCCCGAGTAGTTGGCATTATAGGTGCATGCTGCCATACACTGCTATTTTTTTGTATTTTAGCAGAGATGGGGTTTCACTGTGTTGCCCAGGCTAGTCTCCAACCCTTGACTGAGTTCAGGCAATCCACTCGCCTCGCCCTCCCAGAGTGCTGAGATTACAGGCGTGAGCCACTGTGCCTGGCCAAAGTATACATTATTCTTACGGGCACATGGGACAGTCTCCAGTATAGACAATGTAGTAGGCCATAAAGTAAACCTTAATAAATTTAAAAGGATACAAATAATACAAATCATTTTCTCTGACCATATGGGATGAAATTAGAAATAGGTAGTAGAAAGAAATTTGGGAAACTCAAATACGTGGAAATTACAACACACGCTTAAACAACTAACTGGTCAAAGAAATCGGAAAATGCTTTCAGATGAATTCAAATGAAGACATAGCATATCAAAATGTATAGGATGAGCAGGGTATGGTAGCATGTGCCTGTAGTCCCAGCTACTTGGGAAGCTGAGGTGGGAGGATCCCTTGAGCCCAGGAATTTGAGGCCAGCCTGGGCAAGCGATATAGTGAGTGAGATCCTCTTAAATTTTTTTTGAAAAAAGTATTGGATGGAGCTTAGGTAGTACTTACAGATAAATTTACAGCTGTAAATGCTTATGTTAGAGGGAAGAAAGATCTCAAATCAATACCCTGTCTTTCTACCTTAAGACACTAGAAAAAGAAGAGCAAGCAAAACCTAAAGCAAACAGAAAGAACAAAAATAAAGACTAGAGCAGAAATTAATAGAGAATGGAAAAATAACAGTAAATCAACGAAATCAAAAGCTGGTTCTTAGGAAAGAGCAACAAAATTGACAAGCATTTATGTAGATTGAACAAGATACAAAGCGAGACTCAATTAACAGAGTTAAAAATGAAAGAGGAGACACTACTATTGACCTTACAGAAATACAAAGAATGGTAAAAGAATACTAAGAACAAATTGTACACCAAGAGATTAATTAGATAACTTAGATGAAATGCGTTAAGTTCTTAGACTCTAAACTTCTGAAACAGACAGAAGTACAAGAAAATTAGAATCGGCCTATAACAAGTGCAGAGATTGATTCAGTAATTAAAAAGCTACCCCTAAAGAAAAACTTAGCTCTAGATGGAATTCTGAGGAATTCTACCAAACATTTGAAGAATTGATACCAGTTCTACACACACACACACACACACACACACACACACACATGTTTAGGAGGAAGCACTTCCCAACTTATGAGGCCATTAATACCCAAATACCAAGACTAAAAGTATCATAACCACATTCCAATATCTGTTATGAATATGTATGCCAAAATCCTTAACAAAATGCTAGTAAACCAAATCAGTGAGGCATAAAAAGAATTGTTTCCCATGACTAAGTGGGATAATCTCAGGAATATAAGGTTGGTTTAACATCTGAAAATTAATGTAATACATGAACAGAATGAAAAACAAATTATATCATCATTTCAATGGAGGCAGAAAAAGCATTTGATAAAACTCAACACTTTTTTGATAAAAGCATTCAACAAACTATGAATCGAATGGAACTTCCTCAATCTGATAAAAGGCTTCTAGGTATTACTTTTTAACTGTGTTATTTTAGTGGTTACTTTTATCTTTAACTTATGACAGTCTGCCTTCAAGTGATACTATACAATTTCAGGACTTTCTGTTTTTTTTTTTTTTTAGAGGCTGAGTCTTGCTCTGTTGCCCAGGCTGGAGTGCAGTGGCACGATCTTTGCTCACTGCAACCTCCGCCTCCTGGGTTCTAGCGATTCTCCTGCCTCAGGCTCCTAAGTAGCTGGGATTGCAGGCACATGCCACAATGCCCAGCTGATTTTTGTATTTTTAGTAGAGACAGGGTTTCATCATGTTGGCCAGGCTGGTCTCAAACTCCTGACCTCAGGTGATCCACCTGCCTCGGCCTCCCAAAGTGCTGGGATTACAGGCGTGAGCCACCGCGCCCGGCCCAGGACCTTCTGTTTCTATCTCTTCAACTTTGTGTTATTGTTGTCATGCACTTTCACTTCTCCATATGTTATAATACCATACGACACTGTTATTAATTTTGCTTTAAACATTTGTCTTAGGCTGGGCGCCGTGGCTGACACCTGTAATCCCAGCACTGGAGGCTGAGGTGAGTGGATCCCTTGAGTCCAGGAGTTCAAGAGCTGCCTGGGCAACATGGTGAAACCTCATCTCTACAAAAATACAGAAAATTAGCTGGGCATGGTGGCTGGTGCCTATAGTTTCAGCTACTCAGGAGGCTGAAGTGGGAGGATTGCTTGAGCCCAGGATGCAGAGGTTGCAGTGAGCTGAGATAGTACCACCGCATTCCAGCCTGGGCAACAGACTGTGCCTCAAAAAAATAAAGCAGTTGTCTTTTAAGGAGATAGGAATAATTAGAAAAGTCTGTTTACTTGTGCTCATTTCTTTGTGTAGGTCCATATTTCCATTTGGTATAATTTTCCTGCTCCTTGAAATCTTACGTTTCCTTTCCTTTTTCCTTTCCTTTTTCCTTTCCTTTTCCCTTTCTTTTTTCCTTTCCTCTTTCCTTTCCCCTTTCGTTTTTCCTTTCCCATTTCCTTCCCCCTTTCGTTTTTCCTTTCCCCTTTCCTTTCCCCTTTCCTTTTTCCTTTCCCCTTTCCTTTCCCCTTTCCTTTCCCCTTTCCCCTTTCCTTTTTCCTTTCCCCTTTCCTTTTTCCTTTCCCCTTCTCTTTCCCTTCCCTTTCCTTTTCCTTTTCCTTTCCTTTCCTTCTTTTTTTTTTTTTTCAAAGTCTGTTGCCTAGGTTGGAATGCAGCTGTGTGATCATGGCTTATTGTAACCTGGAACTCCTGGGCTCCAGTGATCCTCCCACCTCAACATCCAGAGTAGCTAGGACTTAGTAGGTGTGTGCCACCATGCCTCGCTAATTTTTTTATTTTTAAATTTTTTGTAGAGACAGAATCTCTCTCTGTTGTCCAGGCTGGTCTCAAACTCCTGGCCTCAAGCACTCCTCCTACCTTAGCCTCCCAAAATGCTGGGATTATAGACAGGAGCCACCACACCCGGCTTTAATATTTCTCGTGGTGCAGATTTGCTCATGAGGAATTCCTTTAGCATTTATGTTTGAAAATGTCTATTTCTCCATTTTTGAAATGTAGTTTTGCTGAGGATAGAATTGTAGATTGATGGATTTTTCTTTCAGTATCCTAAAGATGTTGCTCTACTGTCTTTTAGCATGCAATATTTCTAATGAGAATTCTGTCACTCTCCTTATCTTCTTTCCTTTATATATAATGTGATTTTCCTGGCTGCTTTTAATAATTTGTCTTTATCACTGGTTTTAAGCAGCTTTATTATATTATGTGTGTTGGTGTAGTTTTCTTTGTATTTTTTGTGTTTAGTTTTGTTGAGATTTTTGGATCAAAGGGCTTATGTTTCCAATCAGTTTTTAAACATTTCTGCCATTATGTCTTCAAAATTTTTTTTGCCTCCCTTCTACCTCTTCATAGACCTCAGTTCTACATATATTAAGCCTTTTAAAATTTCCTCACTCATACATCCTTTTTATTTTCTTCATTTTTTACTCTTGTTTTACTGTGACTATTTACTGCTAGGTCTTCATGTTCCCTTTTTCTTCTGCAGTGCCTAATCTGCTCTTAATTTCATCCAGTGTATTTATCATCTCAGTGTAGTTTACATCTGTAGGAGTTCTATTAGGTTCTTTTTCTTTTTTTTTCTTTGAGACGGAGTTTCGCCCTTGTCGCCCAGGCTGGAGTGCAGTGACGCAATCTCCGCCCACTGCAACCTCTACCTTCCGGGTTCAAGCGATTCTCCAGCCTCAGAGGTTCTTTTTATCTATGTATCTGTCTGTCTGTCTGTCTGTCTGTCTGTCTATCTATCTATCTATCTATCTATCCGTCCATCCATCCATCTTGTAAGTCTAGACTTAACTTTTTAAATTTTCTTTTTTTTTGATTTAGTACAAAAAACATGAACATATGGAATACAGTTATATTTATTGTTTTAATGTCTTTGGTTACTGATTCTATCATCTGTTTCAATTCTGGATCACTTTAGATTGAGTTGATTTTTCTTGTCACTCTTGGTCATAATTTTGTGCTTCTTTGTATGCTAGTTAAAAGTTTAAATTGTATACCAGAGATTATGAACTTTACCTTGTTTTAATAGATACTTTTGTATTCTTGTAAATATTCCTGACTTTATTTTGGCATGCTGTTAAGTTTCTTGGGCAGAGTTCAGTCCTTTCATGTCTTTCTAAGTTTTGTTAGGCTGTGGTGTACCAAATCAACATTTAATCTGGGGTTCATTTACTTCACTACAGAGGCAAAACCGTTTTGAGCACTCTACCCTGTGTCCTATGAATTGTGAGGTTTTCCATTCTTACTGATGGGAACAGGCACTATTCCAGGCCCTGTGTAAGCTACGGCATTTGTTCCCGCTAGTTATTTTCAGAAGGCTTTGTCCTTCTTCACGTTGAGTAGATTTACAGATGTCATCCTAATGGTTATGGTTATACTTATTTTGTTTCTGATTTGAAGCAGAAAGCTCTCAGCTTTTCACCATTAGGTTTGATGTTCCATGTTGGCTTTATTTAAACCTTGTTTTCTTTTTCTTTTACAGTATCCTTTTTTTTTCTGAAAGTTAGTTTCCTTCTGTTGCCTGTGATTTTTTTTTTTTTTAACAAAAAACTGTGGATGAATATTAATTTTTATCCAGTTATTTTTCTCCATCCATTGGATGCTCCAGTTTTTTTCTCCTTTATTTTGTTAATGTGGCCTGTTACATAAATGTTTGAGTGTTAAATCAACCTTGGACTCCCATGAAAAAACCCAACTTTATTGTACCATGGTGTTTTATTGCCCATTTTGGTTTGCTAAATTTTATTTACATTCTTTGTATCTGTGTTCATGAATGAGCCTGGTCTCTTAATTTTTTTCCTTTTTCTTTCTTTCTGTTTTTTTTTTTTTTTTTTTTTTTGGGGGGGTGTGTGTGTGTGCGCGCGCGTGTGTGTGTGCGCGCGTGCGTGTGTGTGTGTGTGTTTTAAATACCTATAATGCCGTTACTGAGTTTTGTCATCAAGGTTATGCTGGTCTCATCAAGTGAGTGGATGAGTGCTCCTTCTCTTGCGCTGCTGTGTTTAAGATGGATTTATTTCTTAACTCTTTGTAGAAATTGCCAGTAAGGCCAACTGAGACTGAGGTTTTCCTCATTTCTAATGAAGTTTTAAATTATGGATTTATTTTCTTCTTCATTGTAGGATTGGTTAGATTTTGTTTATTCTTTTTGGTTTTGGTAAGTTTTGTTCCCTAGAAGTTTAAAATTTAAAATTTATTAACATGATATTGTTGATAATATCCTCTTTTTAAATTTAGATATGACTTACATATAATAACATATATGATAAATTTACAATGTAATGAATTTTCATAGATGTATATTTCTATCTGTATATGTCTTTTTTTTTTTTGAGACGGAGTCTGGCTCTGCTGCCCAGGCTGGAGTGCAGTGGCCGGATCTCTGCTCACTGCAAGCTCCGCCTCCCGGGTTCACGCCATTCTCCTGCCTCAGCCTCCCGAGTAGCTGGGACTACAGGCGCCCGCCACCTCGCCCGGCTAGTTTTTTTTTGTATTTCTTAATGGAGACGGGGTTTCACCGTGTTAGCCAGGATGGTCTCGATCTCCTAACCTCGTGATCCGCCCGTCTCGGCCTCCCAAAGTGCTGGGATTACAGGCTTGAGCCACCGCGCCCGGCCCTGTATATGTCTATATTTGTGTAATCAACAGCTAGAGCAAGGTAAAGAATATTTCTTTTACACCTCTAGGCTCCTTCTTGCCCTATTCTAGTTAAAGCCTTGTCTGTACGTGACTATTATTTTGATTTCTGTCACTGTACTTTTAGTTTTTCCTGTTTTAAACATCATGTAACTAGAATCATAGGCACTTCTTCATGTGTTTTGCTCAACATTATGTCTGTAAGGTTCATCTTTGTTGTTGCTTATGGTAGTAATTCTCATCCCATTGTGTGACTACAGAACAGTTTATGGATTTATTCACTTGTGGGTAGACATTGGGTTATCTTCAGTCTTTTTGTTAGGAATAATGCTGCTGTGAATGTTGCTTTATATGTCTCTTGGAAGAAATTCAGCCTCGTATTTCAAGAGCATATAGATGAGAGGGAATCGGTGAGTCATAGCTTATCTATGCTAAGCTTTTGCGGTAGTGGCTATACGAGTTTACTCTCGCAGCATCAGTGTATTAGTATTTCAGTGTTCCACAACTTTGCCAGAACTTGGATATTTTCAGTCTTCTAGCCTCTGGTGGAGTTATATTGGTGTGGCATTTTAATTTTAATTTGCATTGTCTGATGTCTACGAATGTTGAACTGTTTTCCATTTTTTTATTGACCACATAGATGTCTGCATTTTTGAAGTACTTGTTCAAATCTTTTGTCCAATTTAAATTGGGAGTCAACAGTCAGCAAGCAGTCAGAAAAGAATAGCAAAAACACACAAAATAAATAAATAAATTGGGAGTCAGTCTTCTTATTGATTTATAGTTCTTTATTTTACACAAATACCCAGACACACACCCCATATGTGTGTATTGCAGCTATCTTCTCCCAATCTGTGGTTGACTTTTTTATTCCCTTAGTGTTATCTTTTGATGAACAGAAGTTCTCAGTTTTAATGCAGTAGTATCTATCATTGTTTTATGTGGTCAGGATTCTTTGTGTTTTAAGATATCTTTTCCTATTACAGAGTTAAAAAAGACACTCTTGAGTTCATTCTTCTAGTTTTATTGTTTTATATTTTGAATTTGGGTCTACTGTACACATTTACTTGTGATGTAAAGTAATGGTAAAAGTTCATGTTTTTTTCACACTGATACCAAGGTGACCCAGCTCCATTTATTGGAAAGACCATTTTCCCTAGTGGTTTGCTATGGTAGTGTTAAGCCACATGCGGGTCTGTTTCTGGACTGTTAATTCTGTTCTATTGGTCTGTTTGCCTGTTTCTACATCAGTGACATGCTGTCTCTATTGCTGTAACTTTCAGATAGGTTTTCATATCTGGTGGTGTAAGTCCTTCAGTTCTTTTATTATTCTTCATGATTGTCTTAGCTATTCCACATCCTTTGAATTTTCATATAAATTTTAGAGTCACACTGTCAATTTCAGTTAAAAAGAAATGCTATGGTTTTGATTGAAAGTCTGTTGAATCTGAGCATGCTATATATATTTCCATTTATGTAAGTCTTTAATTTCCCTCAGAAGTGTATTATAATTTTCAGTGTAGCAGCCCTGTACATCTTTTAGATGTATGTCTTGGTATTTGATGTCTTTTAATGTAAGTACTATGATTTAAATTTCATTTTTTAACTTGTTTATTGCTTTAAATGAGGAAATAAAGTTAATTTTTGTATATTGACCTTATTCAGTGACCTTGCTAAATTTATTAGTTAATTGTAATGTTTTATAGATTTCTTTCCATGATACGCAGTCATGTTATATATGAATAATGAGAGGTTTACTTATGCATTTCTTATTTATTTATTTATTTATTTATTTGTTTATTTTTTGAGACGGAGTCTTGCTCTGTCGCCAAGGCTGGAGTCTAGTGGTGTGATCGCGGCTCACTGCAAGCTCTGCCTCCCAGGTTCACACCATTCTCCTGCCTCAGCCTCCTGAGTAGCTGGGACTACAGGTGCCTGCCACCATGCCTAGCTAATTTTTTGTATTTTTAGTAGGGACGGGGTTTCACCGTGTTAGCCAGGATGGTCTTGGATCTCCTGACCTTGTGATCCACCCACCTTGGCCTCACAACGTGCTGGTATTACAGGTGTGAGCCACTGCGCCCAGCTATTCATTTCTGATTTTTAAGATTCCTTTTTCTTTTGATGATGTGGGCACCACTAATCTTTATGATTTTTATTTGATTTTTCTTGCTTAATTCCACTTGCTGGAATCTCTACCTTAATGCTGAGTAGATGTGGTGATAGTGTACATTCTTGCTTTTTTCCTGCATTGGGGAAATGCGTGCGATATCTCACCATTTAATGTGATATTAACCTGTTATTGTTAGCCTTTAACAATAGTGGCTGAGTAGCCACTATTATTGTTAAACTGTGCCCAGCCTGTTTACTTTTTTGTTGTGACTTTTTCTGAGGTTTCATGAATGCTTTAATGATCCAAAGTTATTGTTCATTTGTCCAATTTAGATGTATATTTGTATTTAAATTGTGTATGTAAACTAATACTTGAAATAAGCACTGTTTAAATAGGATTAATCTAATTGTAACCCTTATGTTTTAGACGTTAGAGATGCTCATTATTATCTTTGCATATTTCAAATACATTTTCTTTACAATTCTGTAATTGCCCTGTTCTGAAGAAATAATACAACCAATGCACATGGTAAAAATATGAACAGTTCAAAATGGTTTACAGTGAAAAGTAAATATTTTTACTTCCATTCACAGTTCCATTACCCTGAGGGCAACCTATGTAACCACGGTGTTTTTTGATGGGGGGTATCCTTCCATTTTGTACTGTGCTTAACCATTATACAGTGTATGGTTGGGCATGTACTATACATGCTGTTCAGCTTCTTATGATGTGTTTTATTGATTGTTTTATATCAGTATATGTAGAACTACATCATTCTTTTGGGTAAGATTGTTTTATATCAGTATATGTAGAATTACATCATTCTTTTGGGTAAGATTGTTTTATATCAGTATATGTAGAATTATTCTTTTGGGTAGTGTCATATACTCAATAGATTTAGCATACTTTAGTCTCTTTATGGACATTCAGGTTATTGCTGATCTTGTTTTAACTGTTTAACTGTTGTTTAGTTATGTAGCTATTTTAAACAATACTGCAGAAACCCTTGCAATACAAGTTTTTCTGCATATGTGTGGGAATTTCTTCCCATATTATCTTAATGTTTTTATTTATAACTTCTTTTATACTGTGTTCTGAGAAAATTACATAGCAAAGTACCCTTTCAGTACTCTTGAGAATTAGAAATTACTATTCAAAATTTTACTCTCTTGGAATAGACTTGCAGAAGACATCTCATTTTCAAGAGGAGAAACTAATCTTACAAATGGTGTTTGAGCAAACTTCCTTTTGTGTAGAAATTCAGTGTAAAATTTTAATATCAAATAATGGACAATATTGAGTTGTTGCAATTTTCATTACTTTTAAACTGATTTAGTTTTCTAAGTAGAGTACATTTGTTCTGTAGATTTTTTCCCCCTTTTTGGAAAAGCGCTAGTATTTTGTAAAGAATACATTACTTGCTTGTTGTTAGTATTTGTAGTAACAGGGTTATTAACTCATTCAACAAATACTTGTCACAGGTCCGTTATGTTCCAGGTAGCGGAAATTCCATGCTTTGGAAATTTATCAGTGAAGAGTTAATCGTGGAGCTTTTATGGAGTTGCAGATTCGGGTGGGGCAAGAATAAAATAATTGATTTAATTGTAAATAAAGAATGTATGTTGGCAGGCTTATTGGTGATCAATACTAGGAGAAAAATAAAGCATGCAGGCAGAATATGGAGTGCCGAGATTCAGAGTTTAAAATAGGATATGCCTTAGGGAAGGATCTACAAGAAACTGGTGGTTGCTTTTAATAGAGGGGAACTGAGTGTCTGAAAGACAGGGGTGGGAATGAGGCATATGGTACTTTTTTGTGCCGACTGAACTTTTTTAAAATATGTAATACGTTTATTGGAATAAATTCGATTTTATTGAAAGATAGGCTACTGTGGTATTAGAGTTGAGGGAGCAAGGGAGCAAGCTGTCCAATTTTTGGCAGTTCATTCTGGTGCTTTCACTGTGGCCAGCCCTTCTTACTCAGAAATGAGTAGTAGTGGTTCTATAATCATACATTCCTACCGATAGCATGTTAAGGAAGGAAAAGGGCATCCTGAGAAAGCAAGGGAGATTAGAGTGGTAAATGGGTAAGAGATGAAAAGTTATCAAATCCAGAAAAACCTTTTACGGCTATTTTAAATCGTGAACAAGGCTGTGTTGGCCAAGTGTGGTGGCTCCCGCTTGTAATCTCAACACTTTGGGAGGCCAGAGTGGGTGGATCGCTTGAGCCCTGGAGTGCGAGACCAGCCTAGGCAACATGGTGAAAACCCTTCTCTTGAAAAATACAAAAACTAGGCAGACATGGCGGCACACACTTGTCCTAGTTACTCATCGGGAGGCTGAGGTAGGAGGAGAATTGCTTGAGCCCGGGAGATTAAGGCTGCAGTGAGCCGACACTGTGCCACTGCACTCCAGCCTGGGTGACAGAGTAAAACCATGTCTCAATAACAACAAAAAATGATGTGTTTGTCTTTCTAATATGGAAATGAAATCATCAATGACTAACTTCCAATATGTTTCAGTTAAGCCTTTTAGAGGGGCTTCAGCCTTTTGAATGAAAGCAGTGAGGCTGAGTGAAGGTCTGATACTTCCATGTGCTGGTTCACTGCATTTCTTGTTTCCTGCATCTGAACCACTAGCAGACTGACTTGAGGTTTCTCTCACAAAAGCTGAAAGGATACACAGGTTCTTAGGTTAAGTACTGGAGAGACCTTCCTGCCGGGGCCTTGAACAAAATTGCGAAAGATAAAAGTAATTTAATTCCCTGCTTGAATCTCTGGTGCTGTATATAAAACCAATTAACATGTAACACTTGTAGCTATTGAGGGTTAATTTTAAATATTCTGTTAGTTTGTTGAGTGTCCTCTGGTAATTCTGTTTTTAAATTCAGCATTTATATTTGTATATTTGGAAAAGTATAGATACTACCTGCCAAGGGTAAAGGTGGGGTTAATTTGGAATCTGAATATAAAATATTTGTTATAAAATGAATATAATAGCATTATAGCCGGGTGCAGTGGCTTACTCTTGTAATCCTAGGACTTTGGGAGGCCAAGGCAGGAGGATTGCTTGAGACCAGGAGTTCAAGACCAGCCTGGGCAACATGGTGAAACAAAAAATAGAAAATTATTGTATTTTATGTTTTTAATACATAAATTAGCTGGGCATGGTGGCACACCCCTGTAGTCCCAGGCACTTGGAGGACTGAGGCAGGAGGATTGCTTGAGCCCAACAGGTTGAGGCTGCGGCTGTGGTGAGCTGAGATGACACCACTGCACACTAGCCTGAGTGGCAGAGTGACACCCTGTCTCAAAACACCACCACCACCAACAAACAAACACAACAAATATAACAGTAAAAATTATAAAAGAAAATTTTGTTCATATCTTTTCAGGTATGTTAGACCCTTCTAGTTCTTGTCTGTTGCTTCCATGTCTTTCCAATAGCTGTAATCATGAATTAGATCCCATTTCCTTTGAAAAAAAATAATTTTAATTGAATGTAGACTTTTTCTTTTCCGATAGAGATGCAGCAACAAGCTTCTTTTACTTACTTTTTTTTTTTTTTTTTAAAAGAGGTGATGTCTCACTATATTGCCCAGGCTGAACTTGAATTCATGGTCTCAGGTGATTCTCCTGCTTCAGCCTCCCAGGTAGCTGGGACTGTATATAGGCATGAACGACTGCACTGGCCATGTCCTATTTACTTAACATTTTACAGACATTACCCTATGTTGTTACTTAGTTTGGAAGTAGTTTCATAGATGATTTTAAATAGTAATAATTTCAGAGTAACATAAAGCTAAAAAATTGGCAAAGCATATCAAGCTGTGTGCAGTAATTTAGGATGGATCTTTACACTTCTCTAAAAAGTATTCATTTTTAAAAGGTTGCTTTGATCACCAGTCTTGAAAGTTTTGAGGGTCTTTATTGGTACATGATAAGAATTTTTAAGCTTAGAAAACCAATTTTATGTTAAAACTTCTTTATTTATTGGGTAAACTTGTATCAGAATTATAATTACCTGTATAATTGAAAAATCCTATAATTTAAGGTGTAAATAAGCTTTCCAGTTAAAGTCAACAAGAAAATATGTAGGAATATTTGATTTATTCTTTGACACATGAAACATTCTGGCAAGCTTTCAGACTAATAGAACGGTTTCCAGAGATTGAATAAAACTGTTTATCACTAATTTACTGGTCATCTAGATTACCACATTTGTTTTCTGGGAACTTTATCATTCAGGGGCTAATCATCCATTTTCTGAATTTTCTAAATTATTTTCAAAGCTTCTCTATCTGCCGTATCACCTTTCTTGCTACCAAGCTTTCGACAGCACATATTCCCTTTAACTAGTAGAGTAAGGTGGAATAGCGAGAGTATGTACATTCACCTTAGGTCAGTAGTCTGTGGTTCTTGGGTGGGAGAGAGAAAGGAGGTTTAACAATTGAGAATTTCAAAGTCATCTATTGATTTTAGTATCAGTGGCAGAGCATGCACTCTAATAGCATGAATAATTTAATCATAACTAAGGTAGGACTGATGAAAATTTTAAACGTGAAGTTCATAAAAAATATGCTTGCTTTTTAGAAAATGTTTTCCATAAATAAGTTGGAATCTATGCTCTGTACCTTGTAAGTTGCTAGCTGCTATTCTAAACAATAGTCCCTTTATGAGGTGAGAGGTTGTTGTTCTATGGATAGTCTTAAAGTTTCTGAAATAAAGGGACAGATTTTCTTTAAAAAGAAACAAACCACTTGGCCTATTTGAAAGGGAATAAACAACTATAGCCTACAGTTTTTGCTTTTCTGGATTGCCAAATTCGAGCTCAGAGCAGATTCTTCAGCTGAGCAATAAACCTTTGAAAATTGCTTTATAATGGAAATGCTGACAGACCATTAACTATAGTGGTGCAAATGTGCTGCTCTGACATACATAAGGTTGTCCCAAGTTGCTAAATAGAATAAACCATGTTGGGCAGTGTGCATCCTGTGGAAGCCTATGTGGGTGTATACAGTTTGTCATGTAATGCCACCTGATTATTAATGGGGGAAGTTCCATCATATCACCTTAGACATGCAGGAGAAGTACCATTTTAGAAGAAAGGAGTGGTTTAGGCTCTGCTGATGCTGATAGCTCATTTTATATTTGCTATACTGGAAAAAGCCCAGGGTAAATTTAACATGATGCATTTAATCACCATTCCAATTACAGTGCCACTGAAGCAAATCAGTGTTTTCTTACTACCAATTCACTGGAACTTCTAGGTCATAAAGTATCATTATTAGGCATATTGGAAAGTCTCAGCCCAATGGAAATGTGGATTCTGGGGCTTTCCAGTTGCTTTGAAATAGTGACAGAGGCTGCCTGGCTGTACATTGTCCCCATGTAAGATGAGAACTGGAATTTAAAGGGATTGATATGACAAAGCGAGAATTATATAATGACCCAGGGAAGGATGAAGCAGAATGTTCACTTCTAAAAGCAAAATAAGGAAAATGATGAAAAGGGATGATTACTTTCATAGTAGCCTGCTTAGTGACTCATGCCCCTGCTAATAATAAGTATTGTGAGAATATGTCTTATTCTTGGCTATATTCACAGCACCTAGAACAGTGCCTGGCACATAATGTGGATGTCAGTCAATGTTGGATTTACTTGCGTTTGTTTATTTAAAACCTATTTGGGGTTAGATTGTCAGGAATCCTGCTACATGTTGTGTAAAGCTTCTAGCGTGTACGTGTGTGTATTTCGTATAATACGTTTATGTATATGAGCAGTTGGAATTGATCACTAAAAGATTTCTTAAAGGTAATATAAATACAGTTTGATATGTTGAGTATCATGAATGAATCAATGCAAAGATTCAAGTATACTTGGGGTAGAATCATGTCCTTTGAAATGTCAGTGTACAGTAAAAAGGTCTGACATCATAACTAGATTATAAATCCTATACTCTTGTATTCCAAAATCAATATAATTCGACTGGGCTTATATGTCCTGTTTGACAGAATATAAATTTTACTTTCCTGTGGCAATTCCCAAACTGAGCTGCCCACTTGGACTTTTAAGAAAATGTAAGCATTCTTGGGCATTGACCCAACAATTTTCATTCTCTAGATCCTGGGGTGGGGCCTAGGAATCTGTATTTTTTAATAATTTCCTTTCTGTGGGTGTTTACATACAGTCAGTTTCTCTGCTACCCACCTTTCATGATTTGCTTTGTAATTTGGTGACAATCACCTTGGACCTTTTGGGTTCTCTGGAAATGGTAACCAGTAAGGTAATTAATAATTAATGTTTTATACTGGTAGAAGGAAAGAAATGCTAACATGTGTCGTACTAAAGATCTTTTAGGATTAGTGTTGACTTTCTGTTCATATATTTCACTGGAAAGCTATTGTCAGGACATTTTGGGGAAGGTGATTTTTAAAATGTGGCATATTCATGGAGTTGTATTGCTGGAAGTTACCTTAGAAACCATTTAGTTTATTCCCTTTTATATTTGAGTTAATCTTAAAAATGTTAGGGTGTATTGCTTATTAGTTAAGTTGCCTCATTTCTCAGCCATGGTTTCTTAAGCATAAGATGGGGATAACACCTACCTACCTTATAGTTTTTTTAGGATTAACTGAAATTCAAAAAGTTCCTAGCTTGTGTCTTGTTTGTAGCAATGTAGCAAGTGTTCAGTAAATGTTTAATATTTTGACATACCTGTAATATGATCTGTGGTATACATAAAAGCCAAAAGAGGTAGAAAAAGTTATAGTAATTAAGTTCAAGTTAAAAATGTTGTACACCCACAGGCAGAGTTTTATTTTAAAATTATGGTATAATACTTACAAAATACACCATTTTAAATCATTTTAACCATTTTTAAGTAAACCATTCGGTGGTGTTTAGTATAGTCAGTATTGTGCAGTCATCACTGTCTAGTTTGAGAACATTCTTACTACTGCCAAAGGAAACCTGTACCCATTGAGGAGCCACTTCCTATTCTTTTCTCTGTATCCGCTTGCAACCACTGATCTGTTTTTTGTCTTTATGGATTTATCTATTCAGTCTCTTTCATATGAGTGAAATAACAAAAAATGACTATTTTCACTGTATAATGCTTTCAGGGTTTATCTGTGTTGTTGTGTGTATCTTACTGCATAGCTTCCATTTTTTAAAAAATGACCAAACAACATTCCATTGTATGGAGTTGATAGACATTTAGGTCCCTTCCAACCTTTGGCTGTGTGAGTGGAGCTGCCACGAACATGCATGTATAAGTTTTTGTTTGAACACCTATTTTCACTTTTTGGGTATACACGTGGGTGTGGAATTGCTAGGTCTTGTGGTAATTTTATGTTTAATTTACTGAGGAACTCCAAACTGTTTTCCACAGTGGCTGTACCATTTTATACTCCTTTAGCAATGTATTAGGGTTCCAGTTTTTCCACATACTGGGCAACACTGACTTTCTGGTTTTTTTTTTAAGTTAAATTTTATAGCCATCCTAGTAGATATGAAGTGTATCTTATTGTGGTTTTGATTTGCATTTTGCTGATGGCTAATGATGGCATCTTTACCTGTGATTTTTGACCATTCATATATTTTCTTTGAAGAATTGGCTGTTCAGGTGTTTTGCCCAGTATTTAATTGGGTTGTCTTTTTGTTGTTGAAAGCAGTCTTTTGATTATGAAATTAATTTATGCATTCTTCTCTAGGGGCCTTATTTGGAAATATATACTTGATAATATAAAAATTTATTTTGGAATATAAAATTAAGGACTGGACTTCATTACATTTTAAGTAAACTTTTATTGGATGCTTCCTTTTAATGTATTTTTTTAGTAGAAATGAAACTATTTTTATTTTGTAGCTTAGCCTGATGCCTGATTCCGTACTTGCACTGACTCCCTGTCTGCACTAACAAATTATCAGATGTATTCCTTTCCAGAATATTGTTTTACATTGATTTTTTTTTTTCAGATCATAGAATGTTCCTCTCCCAACTTTTTGTTGACAGCTTTACTGAGGTATAATTTACATACCATAAAACACACCCATTCTAACTGTTTGTAGTTCAGTGATTTTTTAGTAAACTTACAGCATTGTACCACAGTTAACACAATGCAATATTGGAACATTTCTATCCTTCTGAAAAGTTTTCCTCAGGCCTTTTGGAAGTCATTTTCTGTTCCCACCCCTTGGTGAACTCTGATGGTTTCTGTTACTCTTGATTTGCTTTTTCTGAGTATTTCACGTAAGTGGAATCATAATGTGTAGTCTTTTGTGACTAGCTTCTCTCACTGAACATGTTTTTGTGATTCATCTGTATTGTAGGATGTATCTGTAGGTCTTTTTTTTTTGTTTGTTTGTTACTGAGTAGTATTTCATTCTGTGAATAATACCACGTTTTATTTATTCATTCACAAGTTGATGGGGGTTTGGATCATTTCTAGTTTTTGGCTATTATGCATAATGAACATTCAAGTACAAGTCTTTGTGAGGACATCCTCTTTCAACTTTTTATTTTGAAAAATTTAAACCCCACAGAAAGATTGAAGTAAATAGTATAACAAACACCTATTTACTCTTTACCTAGATTCACTATTAACATATGCCTACTGTACTTTGCCTTTTTCTATAAATATACTTTTTCCAGAACCATTTGTAGATATTATACTTTATCTCTTATGTATTTCAGCATGAATTTCCTAAGAATGACATTCACATACATAACCATGATATCATTTATCACACTTAAGAAAATGAACAGTAATCTCATGTCAAGTACTTTATAGTCCATATTGAAACTTGTCCCAAAAATGTCTTCTGTAGTTCCCACCCCCCCTTTCTAATGTAACATCCCCAAATGATTTATGGATTGCAGTTGGTTTGATATTTCTCTTAGTCTCTCTTAATCTAGAATGGTTCCCCTTCTTTTTGTTTGTCCTGTCAGTGAGGTTTGGAAGAATACAAGCCTTCCACATTTTAGATTAACATTTTGACAAGGATTCTTAATATCAAGGTGAAGTTGTGTACATTTTAGTACACCAGTGATTAAGTGATTAAGTGAAAAAGTGAGTTACAGCTCAAATCTAAAAATACCTTAAATGCTTTATTTTAGTGTAAAACGTACATGTACATTGCCATTAGTGTGAACATGTCAGGTTCTCCCCTTTCTTGTGTAGAAAAGTTTGATCACTTGCTTAGGGGTATTGAATGCCAGATTCTAAAGGAATGACTTTCTCTTTGTATTAAGTAATTTGTAGGATGAAACTTTGAAACCGTATGGGATCTTGTTCATCAGTAACCTTTCACCTGATTGTTTCAGGGTCCTTGAAATAATTACTATATTGGGAGAATGTTTTAAAAAATAATTTCATAAGTTATGCACTATTTGAAAAGACATTTGACATTGTCTCCTTAGGTTTCTTTACTTGGGTAAATATGCCCCAGATGTCTGTTACATTGTAGTTTGTACTTAACTCTTTCAGAGAGGAATTTACTTATGAATGTGTTGTGGTGATAAGTGTGGAGATGGATTTTGGTTTAGAAGTTACTTTTGATTTTACAGTGATACTCGATTGCATTTTAGCACTCAGCAAGATGGTAGAGAAATTAATGGAATCCATTAAGAGGGAAGACTTTCTGAATAGATATCCACCTGACAATACTAGATTTCTTTCTTTCGTTCTTTCATTCATTCGTTCTTTCATTCTTTCGTTCTTCCCCTTCCCCTTCCCCTTTCCCCTTTCCCCTTTCCCCCTTTTTTTGACGGAATCTTGCTCTGTCGCCCAGACTGGAGTTCAGTGGTACTATCTCAGCTCACTGCAACCTCCGCCTCCCAGGTTGGAGTGATTCTCCTACCTCGTCTTCCCTAGTAGCTGTGACTACAGGTGTGCACCACCATGACCAGCTAATTTTTGTAGTTTTAGTAGAGTCGGGGTTTTGCCATGTTGGCTAGGCTCCTCTTGAACTCCTTACCTCAGGTCATCCACCTGCCTTGGCCTCTCAGAGTGCTGGGATTACAGGCATGAGCCATTGCGCTTAGCCTAAATATATTTCTGAATGTTAAGAATTTTGTTTAGAATTTTTTTTTGACATTTTGCTAAAGTTTTTGGTGGAGTTTCCTGTTTTATCCTATGCATTTCTGAAATTGCTTATACTATAGTTGTGCTGATTAATCATGGGTAGAATCTCAAAATGTTACATTCAAGCCTGTAAATACTTGTATTTCTTTTCCTGGGAAAAGAGAATATAGCATGTCAATAATATCAGTAATTAATGTGAAGCTCTTTGCTCTATCATTGATTTTTGACTGGCTTACACCAGAACATGGGAAATGTACTGCAGAAGCCTCTTATTCAAATTGATAAGACTGATAGGTAAGTAAAAAAAAAAATGTGTTAAAGCATGAAATCTTGAAAAGCAACTTGAATGTTTAAAACATAAATTTACATGATTTGCATTTTTCACTGTAGGTCTATGACTTGTTCTTTGCATGTCATCAACTGATTTGAGAACCATACACCGTTTCTGCATAAGCCACACAAATAATACATTGTCTGTGATAGTTTAGCATAGTAGAAATGTGGCCTCTAAGACCAGGCCTCCTGGGCTGCAACCCTCATTCTCTCTTCTTACTAGCATATGAACCAAGGCAAGTTACTTGACAGTTCTGTGCCTCAGTTTCCCCATTTGTAAAATGCAGATAATACCAGTGAGTCAGTAATTGTCAAACACATACTAGTTTAAAATGATTAACTCATTTATACCAGTGAGTCAGTAATTGTCAAACATATACTAGTTTAAAATGATTAACTCATTTAATCCTGTTGGTAACTGGCATGTAAGTGCTTAAGTAATTGTTAATTAATGTCCAGTTTTGGTTTCATTAAGTGAAATGAGAGTAAAGACATTTATGAAGCAATCTGAAGGTACTCTTTCTAGATTTCAAAAAATATTTTAATTAAAACATTTGTAAATCTGACAAATATAAATTGTGTATGTTTATGGTGTACAGCTTGGTGTTTTGATATATGTATACATTGTAATGCCTAAATCAAGCTAATTAACACCTCACACACCTATCATTTTTGGGCAGTGGGAACATTTAAAATCTACTCTTAGCAATTTTCAAGTATACAATAAATTGTTACTAAGTATAATCACCATACAATGGATTTATTCCTCCTAATGAAATTTTATATCTTTTGATGAACATATCCCCAACCCCCCGTTCTACTCTCTGCTTCTGTGAGTTGGACTCTTTTACATTCTGCATGTAAATGAGATCATGTGGTATTTGTCATTCTGTGTCTGGCTTATTTCACTTAACATGATGTCCTCCAGGTTCATCCTTGTTTTTACAAATGAAAGAATTTCCTTCCCTTTTAAGGCTTAATAGTATTCCGTTGTGTTTATATGTCACATTTTATTCATGCATCCATTAATGGGCACTTAGGTTGATTTCATGTCTTGGCTATTGTGAATAATGCTGCAGTGAACATGGGAGTGTAGATACCTCTTCAGCATCCTGATTCCATTCCTTTGGATATATACCCAGAAGTGGAATTGCTGGCTCAATTCCACTGGTAGTTCTATTTTTAATTTTAATACACTGTTTTCCGTATTGGGTGTACTAATTCCAATCAGTAGTGTACAAGGGTTCCCTTTTTCCCCACATCCTTGCCAACACTTGTTATTTCTTGTCTTTTTGGATCATGGCCATCTAACAGGAGTGAGGTGATAACTATTCCACTGCAGTTTTAATTTGCATTTATCTGGTGATTATTAATGTTGAATACTTTTTCGTATACCTGTTGGCTATTTGTGTGTCGTCTTTTGGGAAATGTCTATTCAGATCATTTGACCATTTTTTAAATTGGGTTATCTGTTTTCTTGCTATTGAGTTGAGCTCCTTGTATATTTTAGATGTTAAGTATGGTCATCAGAAGTATGGTTTGCACATATTCTCTTTCATTCTGCAGGTTGCGTCTTTACTCTGTTGACTGTTTCCTTTTCTTTGTATAATTTTTCCAGATTTTTATGATTTGTATCCATCCCAGTCTTTAAGTTATCTTGGCCATGCTTGGCAGTATGTCTTTGATCTATTCAGAGCAGTCAACGTAGATTTTAAAGAAATAATGTGTCCTTTTTGCACTTACTGGTTTGGGTTATAACTAATTAAATTATCTACAGTAATGGAACAGGCATAATTATAAGGCAGACTTGGAAACACAAACCACTGGTTCTTGTTAGACATTCAGTTCAACAGGTGGGAGTGGAGATGAGCTTGTATATTGAAAAATAGCTTTGCTGCCTGAGATGGCATCTGGCAAGCTGTGGTTATGTCAGCCTGTTTTATGGGGGCCTCACTACCATAGATTAGTACAGTCAGTTGAGTAGAATGTTGCCAAGAAAACTTAATGCTGCTTTCTTTGAAGATGAGTATGATGGAGATGCACCATCTTAGGGTGCCTAATGTAGGTTGGTTGCTATGGATCTGTTTTCTGCCAGCTTACTCTGTGTGTGTGTGTGTGTGTGTGTGTGTGTATGTGTGTGTGTGTGATGGTGTAGGTAGCATATGTTTGTGAGAGGTGGCAAGTTTATGGCTAAGAAGATAGACTGACCTAGGACTATCAGGATCCTCTGAGAACAATTACCTATGGCTCAGCATCAGTCCCCAGCACTGAGGAGGGGGACCATGCACTCTGAGTTGAATTCAGTCAGTCGGATCCTGATCCCAGTGCTTTCTAATACTTCCACCAGAGTCTTAGATGGTAGCGCACAGTGTATGCTCATTAAGATTGTGAAATGGCCTCAAATTGAATAGGTGTCTCAATAGAAAACTTGATTAAATTTCACAATACCTGATGGTTTAGGAAAGTTGGCGAATATACATATGGCATTTAGCTGGATCAGGGCAAGGTAATTTTCTTAAGGAAAGTAAATCGTTGTTGAAATTTGGTATGGGGGTAGGGTTTGTACTACACGTGATAGTACAAAGTATCCCAAAGTGCTAAGAAAACCAGTTAAATAAGGGTCATTGATAATGCTGTTGTAGTTGGTCCGAGTGTTGTGGGTTATTGTTAAGCTGATAATGCCTTTGCATTCAAAACCATTGTTAAGAAGTCATATAATTGGAATGCTGCTTATGGAAGTTACAGGGCTTCACTGTACTTAGTATTTCACAGTGTAAACATATGACAGGGATATCAGAAAGAAATGTTCTGAGTGAGAAAACTGTCTGAAAAACTAGTAAATAGTCCTGTAGCTGAATGTTATAGTAGATACACTTAGCTTAGAAATACAAGGAAGTTTAGTAATTCTCTTAATAGATTATACAGGCATACCTTACAGATACTGCAGTTTTTGTTCCTAACCACCACAGTATAGCACAAGTTACACAAATTTTTTGGTTTCTGAGTACATATAAAAGTTACATTTACACCATACTGTAATCTGTTAAGTGTGTAACAGCATTATGTCTAAAAAATGTATATACTTTAATTAAAATATACTTTTGCTTAAAAATCTGCTAACAATCATCTGAACCTTCAATGAAGCACAACTTTTTGCTGTGGAGGATCTTGCCTTGATCAAGGTGGTGGTTGCTAAAGGCTGGGTGGGGTCTCTGGCAGTTTCCTAAAATAAGACAACAATGAAGTTTGCTGCATCAGTTGCCTCTTTTTTATGAAAGATTTCTCTGTAGAATGTAATGCTGTTTGATAGCATTTTACCCACAGTAGAACTCCTTTCAGAATTGGAATCAATCCTCTCAAACCCTGCTGCTGCTTTATCAGCTGAGTTTATGTAATATTCTAAATCCTTTGTTATTTCAACAGTGTTTACAACATCTTCAGGAGGAGATTTATCTCAAGAAACCAGTTTCATTCGTTGCTCATTCATTTAGATTTTATTATGACATTGCAGTGATTCACATCTTCAGGCTTTACCTCTGATTCTACTTCTCTTGCTGTTTACACCACATCTGTACTTATTTCCTCCACTGAAATCTGGAACCCCTCAAAGCTATCCATGAGAGTTGGAATCAACTTCCAAACTTCTGTGAATGTTGCTTTTTTGACCTCTTCCCATGAAGAGGTATCACAGATGTTCTTAAGGACAACTAGAATGGTCAGTCCTTTCCAGAAAATGTTCTGTTTACTTTGGCCAGTTTCATCAGAAGAATCACTGTCTATGGGAGCTATATTCTTTGTTTTTGGAGACGGAGTTTCACTCTTGTTGCCCAGGCTGGAGTGCAATGATGTGATCTTGACTCTCTGCAACCTCTGCCTCCTGGGTTTAAGTGATTCTCCTGCCTCAGCCTCCTGAATAGCTGGGACTGTAGGCACAGGCCACCATGCCTGGCTAATTTTTTTTTTTTTGTATTTTTAGTAGAGATGAGGTTTCGCCATGTTGTCCAGGCTGGTCTTGAACTCCTGACCTCAGGTGATCTCACCTCAGCCTCCCAAAGTACTGGGATTACAGGTGTGAGTTACTGTGCCTGGCCAGCAGCTATATTCTTATGAAATGTATTTCTTAATAAGACTTGAAAGCTGAAGTGATTCCTTGATCCATGGGCTGCAGAATGAATGTTGTGTTTGCAGGCATGAAAACAACATTCATCTCCTTGTGCATCTCCATCAGAACTCTTGGGTGACCAGGTGTGTTGTCAGTGAGCAGCAGTATTTTGAAAGGAATCTTTTTTTCTGAGCAGTAGTTCTAAACAGTGGGCTTAAAATATTCAGTAAACCATCCTGTGAACAGATGTGCTATCTTCCAGACCCTGTTGTTTCGTCCCTGGAGCACAGGCAGAGTAGATTTAGCATAGTTGTTGTTTTTTGTTTTTGTTTTTGAAACAGGGTCTTGTTCTGTAACCCAGGCTGGAGTGCCAGCGTGCAGTGGTGTAATCTTGGCTAACTGCAATCTCTGCCTCCTGTGTTCAAGTGATTCTCTTGCCTCAGCCACCTGAGTAGCGGGGATTATAGGTGTATACCACCACACCTGGCGAATTTTTGTATTTTTAGTAGAGATGGGGTTTTGCCATGTTGGCCAGGCTGGTCTCGAAATCCTGGCCTCAAGTGATCAGCCTGCCTTGGCCTCCCAAAGTGCTGGGATCACTGGGATCCCAGGTGTGACCCATAATTTGTCCCTCTTTTCCTTTCCTCTCCCCTCCCCTCCCCACTCCTCTCCCGTCCCCTTCCCTCCCCATTCCCCTCCCCTCCCCTCCCCTTCCCTCCCCATTCCCCTCCCCTCCGCTCCCCATTCCCCTCCCCTCCCCTCCCCACTCTCCTCCCCTCTCCTTCCCTCCCCACTCTCCTCCCCTCCTCTCCCCTCCCCACTCCCCTCCCTTCCCCTCCCTTTCCCTCTCCTCTCCTCTCCCCTGCTAGGATTACAGGCGTGAGCCACTGGTGCCTGTCTAGGTGTGACCCATAATTCTTAAGAGCCCTAGGATTTTTGGAATAGTAGCTGATCACTGGCTTCAACTTAAAGTCACCAGCTGCCTTAGCCCTTAACAAGAGAATCAGTTGATTCTTTGAAATGTTGAAGCCCGGCATTGACTTATCCTTTCTAACTATAAAGTCCTCTGTAGCATCATTTTCCAGTATAAGACTGTTTGGTCGACATTGAAAATCTGCTGTTTAGTGTAGCCACCTTCATTTTAGCTAGATCTTTTGGATAACTTGTTCCAGCTTGTACAACAGCACTTGCTGCTTCACCTTGCATTTTTGTTATGGAAATGGATTTTTTTTTTTTTTTTTAAAACTTCGTGAACCAACTTCTGCTATCTTCAGACTTCTCTTCTGCAGCTTCCTCACTTCTCTCAGCCTTTATACAACTGAAGAGAGTTAGGCTCTTGCTCTGGATTAGGATTTGGTTTAAGGGAATATTGTGGCTGGTTTGATCTTCTGTCTTGATCACTAAAACTTTCTCCATATTCGTACGTTCACTGGAGTAGCATTTTAACTTTCCCTTCAGAACTTTTTCTTTGCATTCACAACCTGGCTAACTGGCATAACAGGCCTAGCTTTAGGCCTAACTTGGCTTTCAACATGCCTTTTTCACTAAGCTTAATCATTTCTAGTTTTTGATTTAAAGTAAGAGATGTGTGACTCTTTTCAGTTGAACACTTAGAGGACATTGTAGCATTATTGACCTAATTTTAATATAGTCCCAAGAAAATGGTAGAGAGATGGAGGAATGGCCAGTTGGCAGAGTGATCAGAACACGCAATATCTGTTGATGAAGTTTGCTGCCTTGGGCTTATCCATTGCACTCTGGATGTGCTGACCCCTGCAGTTTTCCACGAACGTGAGAAACTTGACTGCATAATTTGTGGTAGTGGGAGGCTGCATTTGCATTCTGCTCTGATGCTGTGTGTTTTTAAAAAATTTTTTGTTTGTTTGTTTTTTGAGACAGAGCTTCATTCTTTTTGCCCAGGCTGGAGTACAGTGGCACGACCTCAGCCCACTGCAACCACTGCCTCCCAGATTCAAGTGATTCTCCTGCCTCAGCCTCCCGAGTAGCTGGGATTTCAGGCATGCACCACTACGCCTGGCTAATTTTATATTTTTAGTAGAGACGGGGTTTCACCACGTTGGTCAGGCTGGTCTCAAACTTCTGACCTCAGGTGATCCGCCCACCCCGGCTTCCTGAAGTGCTGGTATTATAGGCATGAGCCACTGTGCCTGGCCGCTGTGTTTTTTTAACTTACAAAAAAAAAAAGTTTGTTGGCTTGTATGGGCATAGTTTATGGTGTCCCAAAACAATGACAATAGTAACACTAAAGACACTGATCATAGATCACCATTGTAGATATAATAATAATGAAAATGTTTGAAATATTGCGAACCTTATCAAAATGTGAGAGAAGAAGGCTTCAGACAATCAAACTTCTCCAAGCTAAAGGAGGAAGTTCGAACCCATCGCAAAGAAGCTAAAAACCTTGAAAAAAGATTAGATGAATGGCTAACTAAAATAACCAGCGTAGAGAAGTCCTTAAATGACCTGATGGAGCTGAAAACCATGGCATGGGAACTACGTGACAGATGCACAAGCTTCAGTAGCCGATATGATCAAGTGGAAGAAAGGGTATCAGTGACTGAAGATCAAATGAATGAAATGAAGCGAGAAGAGAAGTTCAGAGAAAAAAAGAGTAAAAGGAAACGAACAAAACATCCAAGAAATGTGGGACTATGTGAAAAGAACAAATCTACGTCTGATTGGTGTACCTGAAAGTGACAGGGAGAATGGAACCAAGTTGGAAAACACTCTTCAGGATATTATCCAGGAGAATTTCCCCAACCTAGCAAGGCAGGCCAACATTCAAATTCAGGAAATACAGAGAACGCCACAAAGATACTCTTCGAGAAGAGCAACTCCAAACGAGACACATAATAGTCAGATGCACCAAAGTTGAAATGAAGGAAAAAATGTTAAGGCAGCAGCCAGAGAGAAAGGTCGGGTTACCCACAAAGGGAAGTCCCTCAGACTAACAATGGATCTCTTAGCAGAAACTCTATGAGCCAGAAGAGAGTGGGGGCCAGTATTCAACATTCTTAAATAAAAGAATTTTCAACCCAGAATTTCATAGCCAGCCAAACTAAGCTTCATAAGTGAAGGAGAAATAGAACCCTTTATAGACAAGCAAATGCTGAGAGATTTTGTCACCACCAGGCCTGCCCTACAAGAGCTCCTGAAGGAAGCACTAAACATAGAAAGGAACAACCAGTACCAACCACTGCAAAAACAGGCCAAATTGTAAAGACTGTCCTTGGTAGGAAGAAACTGCATCAACTAATGAGCAAAATAACCAGCTAACATCATTATGACAGGATTCACACATAACAATATTAACCTTAAATGTAAATGGGCTGAATGCTCCAGTGAAGAGACACAGACTGGCAAAGTGGATAAAGAGTCAAGACCCATCAGTGTCTGTATTCAGGAGACCCATCTCATGTGCAGAGACACACATAGGCTCAAAATAAAGGGATGGAGGAAGATCTGCCAAGCAAATGGAAAATTAAAAAAGGCAGGGGTTGCAATCCTAGTCTCTGATAAAACAGACTTGCAGCCAACAAAGATCAAAAGAGATAAGGCCATTACATAATGGTAAAGGGATCAATTCAATAAGAAGAGCTAACTATCCTAAATATATATGCACCCAATACAGGAGCACCCAGATTCATAAAGCAAGTCCTTAGAGACCTACAAAGAGACTTAGACTCCCACACAATAATAATGGGAGACTTTAACACTCCACTGTCAACGTTAGACAGATCAACGAGACAGAAAGTTAAAAAGAATATCCAGGAATTGAACTCACTTCTGCACCAAGTGGACCTAATAGACATATACAGAACTGTCCACACCAAATCAACAGAATATACATTCTTCTCAGCACTACATTGCACTTACTCCAAAATTGACCACATAGTTGGAAGTAAAGCGCTCCTCAGCAAATGTAAAAGAACAGAAATTATAACAAACTGTCTCAGACCACAGTGCAATCAAACTAGAACTGAGGATTAAGAAACTCAATCAAAACCACTCAACTACATGGAAACTGAACAATCTACTCCTGAATGATTACTGGGTATATAACGAAATAAAGGCAGAAATAAAGATGTTATTTGAAACCAATGAGAACAGAGACACAACATACCAGAATCTCTGGGACACATTTAAAGCAATGTGTAGAGGGAAATTTATAGCACTGAATGCCTACAAGAGAAAGCAGGAAAGATCTAAAATTGACACCCTAACATCACAATTAAAAGAACTAGAGAAGCAAGAGCAAACACATTCAAAAGCTAGCAGAAGGCAAGAAATAACTAAGATCAGAACAGAACGGAAGGAGAGACACAAAAAAACCCTTCAAAAAATCAATGAATCCAGGAGCCGGTTTTTTGAAAAGATAGACTGCTAGCAAGACCAATAAAGAAGAAAAGAGAGAAGAATCAAATAGATGCAAAATGTGAAACAGATATGAAGTAAGCACATGCTGTTGGAACGAAGACTTGCTCAATGCAGGGTTTCCATAAACCCTCAACTTGTAAAAAGTACAGTACCTCCAAAGTGTGGTTAACTATAGTGCTATAAAACCAGGTATGCCAGCCGGGTGCGGTGGCTCACACCTGTAATCCCAGCACTTTGGGAGGCCGAGGTGGGCAGATCACGAGGTCTGAGATCAAGACCATCCTGGCTAACACGGTGAAACCCTGTTTCCACTAAAAATAAAAAAAAATTAGCTGGGGATGGTGGCGCGTGCCTGTAATCCCAGCTACTCAGGAGGCTAAGGCAGGAGAATGGCTTGAACCCTGGAGGCAGAGGTTGCAGTGAGCCAAGATCACACTGCGGTACATCAGCCTGGTGACAGAGCAAGGCTCTGTCTCAAAAAAAAAAAAGGAAAAAAAAAAAAAAAAAAAAAAAAGGATATGCCATGTATAATTACAGTGGTCTCCCTTTATCCATGTTTTCACATTTTGCAGTTTCTAGTACCTGTAGTCAACCATGTTGTGAAAGTATTAAATGGAAAACTCCTGAAATAAACGTAAGTTTTAAGTTGCACACTATTCTGAATAGCATCATGACATCTCATGCTGTTCTGCTGTATCCTGCCCTGGTGGTGAATCATCCCCTTCTCCAGCATAACCACACTATGTATGCACTACCTGCCTGTTAGTAGCTGTCTTGGTTATCAGGTAGACTGTCATGGTGTCTGTCATGGTATCTCAGTGCTTGTGTTTAAGTAATCCTATTTTACTTAATAATGGCCCCAAAGCACAAACATAGTGATGCTGACATAGTGTTAAAATTGTTCTGTTAACTATTGTTAATCTTCTACTGTGTCGGATTTATAAATTAGGAAATCTGTTTGTGTAGGAAGAGCACAGTGTATATAGAGTTCAGTACTATCCATGATTTCGGGCTTCTGCTGGGAGTCTTGAAATGTATCCCCCAAGGATAATGGGGGACTACTGTATATCACTGTGTGATCATAGATTTATAGAATGTTAGCAGTCACTGGTCTAAGCTCACTTTATTTTAATGGGTGACAAAACCCAGTTGCGAGGTCCCATGTTCAAACTAAGCCTTTCTTCCCAGGTCATTGCTCTTAACACTACCCCTGTAGCAACTGTTTTTACCCTGAAGACAGAATTATAAAGGAGTTTACAACAGTGGGAGGAATATGTGTTGGACATTAGAAATTTATGATTACAAGGGCAATGAAATATGATACACAAGAAGCAATAGAATCTCTGGTTATTGTAGAACAGGAATACTTTAAGTCTTTTTGGGGCAGAGATAGAAAAGATGTACTCTTGAGTTCCCTTCTCAATTGCTGGGGGTTATAACCACAGAATTTTCTTTTGCAAACTCTGGTCAGTCTTGTATTTTGTGATGAATAATTAAAATAGGAAATGGATATTTTGAACTTTGAACTTTACTTGTCAGTGAGCATTGGACTGGGAATAAGGAAAGCAGTTTATTTTCTGCCGTCACCTTTCAACCATTCCTTATCTAGTTTCATTGTAGGTGTGGTATCCTGACTCTTTCACGAACTCCCTGAGAATGGCCTAGTTGATTGATGTAAGGTATAAAATGTTTGGAATTTGAACAAATGAAAGATGTTGAAGTACAAATGACATTTAAAAAATATGTCAGTGACATTATGTATACATTAAAATTTTTCTTGTATGTGCATATTGCTAGATATTGCTTTCTCCTCCTCCATGTTTTGTAGATGTTCTGTTGGTATTTTTATCTTTCCTGAATGACATGAACAGAAATGTTGCATCGTGTAGAAGTCTTTTTTATTTTTGGTTTTTTTTTTGATATGAAGTCTCACTCTGTTGCCCAGGCTGGAGTGCAGTGGTACAATCTTGGCTCACTGCAAGCTCTGCCTCCCGGGTTCATGTCATTCTCCTGCCTCAGCCTGGCAAGTAGCTGGGACTACAGGTGCCTGCCACCACGCCCGGCTAATTTTTTGTATTTTTAGTAGAGATGGGGTTTCACCATGTTAGCCAGGATGGTCTCGATCTCCTGACCTCATGATCCTCCTGCCTCGGCCTCCCAAAATGCTGGGATTACAGGTGTGAGCCACCGTGCCTGGCCTGTGTAGATGTCTTTGCTTGGATATCCTCCAGCTTCTATAAGTGCCTTGTGCTTGTCTTTGTCAGCCATACAGCTTCTTTTCTAGCCTGTTTAACCTTGTAGTTTGAACCCTTGTAACTCTATCATCTCCCAGGTTTATGACACATTTTCTGACAAAGATATAATAATAATACTTCAGGTTACTTTTCATCTTTCACTAAAATTATCATGCCTTTGATTTAATTTACCATAAATATAGATAAAAGAATGCCTCTCTCTGCAAGCCTGAATTATCTTAATGAGAGTAGATGAGTGGATGAAGCAAAAATATTTGCCACTTGGGTAGGACAGGTGAATATTTAATTATTTTGACACACTTTGGGAAAAGTACTCTAAGCTCCATAAGTGTTGTTGTTCCCCCAACCCCACCTATTTTCAAAAGCAACATTGATAGCAAGAAGAAAAATAAGGCCAGAGAATAACTCATTGTTATCTCTCTTAAATTTGTCATTCTCAGTTTAATTCTCAGGTAATTGCTCTCATACTAGATGGTTAAGAAAGTTTTCTGTGTGTTTTCAAGACATGAAAAACGCCCTTTTTTTTTTTTTTTGGAGACAGAGTCTCTGTCGCCCAGGCTGGAGTGCAGTGGCGCGATCTTGGCTCACTGCAACCTCCGACTCTGGTTCAAGTGATTCTTCTGTCTCAGCCTCCTGAGTAGCTGAGATTACAGGCATGCGCCACCACGCCTAGCTAATTTTTGTATTTTTAGTAGAGACGGGGTTTCACCATGTTGGCCAGGACGGTCTCAATCTCCTCACCTCATGATCCGCCTGCCTTGGCCTCCCAAAGTGCTGGGATTATAGTTGTGAGCCACCTCGCCGGGCCAAGAGATCTTATATATATGTTCACCCATTTTGTCCTGATGGTAACTGCATGTATATTTAAAGGTCATAGATTATATAAAATTATATGTAATTTGTATATGCTCCTAATATAAATTTTAAAATGTTAGTTTTTCCACATTTATGAACAGATTTAAATTCTCCATGTCTGCACAGACATTGGACTCAATATTTACCAAATTATTATTTAATATTTACCAAGCCATTTTAAAAGTTATTGACCATGGTTTTTCAGAAGATATCATATTCATTTTATTTTTCAGCCTCCAAGTTGTTTGAGATAAAGCACTTTGAAATCTGTAAATGTTATGATCACTGGAATATTTATCCCAAGCCACAAGAATTCATTCATGTAACATTAGAAGAGTTGTCATCATCTTGACGTCATTTATTATCTTCCTCACATTTCAAGGCTGTTACTGCACTGCTTTCTAGAAGATCTTCAGAGGCCTTCTTCAGTGGCAGCTACTATTTGTAATCACTCTGTAGAAATAAGTATTAAATCTGTGTTTAAAACTGTATCCTCCTTTTTATAAAACTAATTTGTTGTGGTAACCATGACAAAGTATCCAGTATTAGAGTTGGCTTGACATCCTTCCATACCTCGGTATGTCTGACTAGTGTCTCTGACTAGTGATGAGAACTTCACTGTCTCAGCCTTTCACAGACTCTAACTGGAGAGATGCCTCTGGGACTGTGACTCTATATTCCTTTTTTGAAATCCCAAACACCATTCATTTCCCTGGGCATGACTGCATGCTTGGATTTCTCTTTCTCACTTCCAGGTTGTTTTTGAAGCCTTTTTTTTTTTTTTTTTTTTTTTTTTTTGGCCCTTGTTAGTACTTACTATAAAATAATTGGTGTCTGCCCCAAAAGTAAGGATTTAATTGTAAAGCAGTTCCTTCTTTCTGAAAGATAACTTTAGGGAAGAAAACCTTATCTTACATTTGGGGATATATAGTGGGACAGCTACAATCATTGATATATATTGGGTGTGTTAGAGTTGATAGCCTCATTAAGTTTCTCGTATGTGGAAAAATTATTTGGCATTTTAATTCACTTCATTGTATTTTTTTCCCTTTTCTACAGGGGCTTTCATTTGTATATTTTAATTTTTCTTCTTCTTCTTTTGACTAGTTTATTGATGGCCATGCCTCATCTTGTCTGTAATTGTTAGATGGTGCCGGACTAAACTTTTAGTAATATATACAGGGCCACAGATGATAACGTGACTAGTTTTACATCTATACACTATAACTTTTAGTGCAAATACTTGAAACACACAAAAATCGAGGCATTTTGCTCTGCTGTCCTTGAATTTAAAACCACTGCTAATTACAATAACCCACTTGGGATCTAAATTGTTACATTAAAATTAGTTTTTAAAGTGAGCAGGATCCATATTGTTACATTATAGAAACTAACACCCTATTAACAGCTCCATCATTGTAATATTTCCTTAAAAAGAAAATTTGCAGACATGGTCTGAACAATTTAGAGTGATGTGTAACAGTTTGGACAGGCTGGTTGCACCGTTGAAAGCCTCCTTTGTCATTGCCAGCTAGAATGTCATCTGTTTGAACTGATCTTTTTCTTGTTTGCCTAGGGTGAGTAGAGAGTGATGATTTAGTAGAGCTGTTGGCTGCTTCCTGGCTGCCATAGGAAGTTAGTTTTTCTGGCTATATGTGTATGAGGCGGGAAGCAGATTGTTAGTAGTCTTTAATCTAATTTTACCTCTAAGAAAACGAGGATGATATTTAGTGTGTAGTAGGTATTGTGGTTTGTTTTTTCCTTCCTTTCCTTTACCACCCCACTACTCGCCCCCTTCTCCTTCTCTTTGTCCTCTTACCCTTCCCTCCCCTTTCCTCCTTTGTCTGGACTATTAGAAGAGGTTGAATTCAGAAATGTGACTAGTTTTTGCAGATTGTGTTTTTACAGACTAGTTTTTAGAAATGTGACAGTTTTTGCAGATTGATTCCCTTCATTGAAGAAGGAACTTTCTTTGTAGTCTAGATTTTTTTAGTTTTATGATACGTGTCTAGTCTGGAGAAGTTCAGGGACCATAGGACTGGAAGGGCTTGGTATACTTATGTGCTGGTACTGATTTTTCTTTATACTTTTCTTTATTTTTCTTGTGCCCTAGGTTTTTCCTTCCAGTTGAGTAAAAAAAAAAAAAAAAAAAAAAAAAAAAAAGGTTGTTGAGGAACATTGATATGGTGACAGAGTTTTTTAAAATTTCCATATTTATATTAAAATAGTTTTTTGCATGTGTGTGTTTCTCCGAGTGGGGAGAGATAGTAGTCTTGTGTATGTGTCAGGAAAATACTATAAATAAGATGTTTCTAGAATTGCCAGAAATTAGGACTGTTACTTTAATTCCCCAAGACGAATTAGCATGAAGGCTAATTTATTTGTCATTAAAACATTGATATCCTTCAAAATTGAAAAAAAAAATTCGAAGACACATTTAACAATATAATCATTTCTGCCATCAAGTAAAAATTAAAAAGTACAAACAGTGTTGGCCAGGTACAATGGCTCATACCTGTCATCCCAGCACTTTGGGAGGCTGAGGCAGGTGGATTGCTTGAGCTCACTAGTCAGAGACCTGCCTGGCAACATGGTAAAACCCCATCTCTACAAACACACACACACACACACACACACACACACACACACACACACACACACATTAGCTGGGTGTGGTGGCATGCACCTGTAGTCCCAGTTACTCAGGAGGCTGAGGTGGGAGGATGGCTTGAGCCCAGGAGGCGGAGGTTGCAGTGAGCTGAGATCACACCACTGCATATAGCAGTTAACTGTTAGGTCTTCAGTTCCAGCACATGCGCAGTCAGTATCAGAGAATACTTTCTGAGGGAGGCTTTCTTTAATTGTAAAACATAGTAAAGAGGGCAAAAGAAGGTTGGCTTATTCTATTTTTAGGGGCAGTTCTGGTCAAAGGCTCAAATATTGGAAATGGAATTGCTGAGGAATGAGGTTTTAAATAGGTCAGCTTGCCTAACATAGAGCATTCCAGGAGGTCTTTGGAAGGGAGAGCTATAAGAATGAGTCCTCTTGAGATAGGATCAGGAAGGGAAACAGCAGTCAGATGAATGTAACAGAAAAGTCATTATTATTATTATTTTTTGGAGATAGAGTTTTGCTCTGTCGCCCAGGCTGGAGTGCAGTGGTGTGATCTCGGCTCACTGCAACCTCTGCGTCCCTAGTTCAAGCGATTCTCGTGTCTCAGCCTCCCAAGTAGCTGGGGCTACAGACATGTGCTACCTCTCCCAGCTGATTTTTTCTATCTTTAGTAGAGATGGGGTTTTGTCATGTTGCCCAGGCTGGTCTCGAACTCCTGAGCTCAGGCATTCCGCTTACCCCTCGGCCTCCTGTAGTGTTAGGATAACAGGTGTGAGCCACTGCGCCTGGCCAGAAAAGTCATTTATTGATTGCCCACCATGTAATCCCTGGGGTGCTATGCTGCCAGGTGCTGTGTTGTGAACAAAGGATGTTGGGTTGGCCTTTGGAGTTTGCTTACACCCAAGGTCAGATATTTTTCTATAGTTCCTAGCTTTGTGACCTAGAACAGGCTGCCCACCTATGTAATGGGGATGAGACTATATGTCTTTGATTTTTAAGATCGGCCCCCCCCCCCAAGTTGAATAATACCTTGGCAGAGGAGGGGGTAACATAGTGTTCCATTATTGGAACACTAAGCATGTGGGAATTATTTATATCCTGCTCAAGGTCATTGCCCTGGTCTCATTGCAAAAATTCAAAAAATTCCAACCTCTGGCATAAACAGGTTAAATTATTCATTGCTTGTAAACAATTCTAAGGTATTTCCTTGTTACAGAAATGCTAATGTGATTTTTTTAAAAAGTACATTTTAGAAGCAAAACAATATGGTAATACCCATCTTAGTGATGTTGGGATGATTAATAAGATAATGTATGTGAAATGCCCATCCAAGTTAGTATTCAGTGAATTGTAGCTATTATTAATGGATGAAAGGACATGAAAAATAATTTGGAGTATCTGAAGAGAGAATTTTAAACAAGAAGGTCATAATGTGACTAGGATCTGAAATAGGGAAGATTAAAGTTCAACTAATGTTATAGAGATAAATGACTGTGTATATGAGGAGAAAGTTTTACCCGTTTTCAAAGTCTTTGTTGTTTATAGTGATAACTTCTATATTTTTCAGTATGAAAAGAGGGAATGTGGTAATCATGTGGTTTAAATTGACTCCCATACCATCTTCTGGGCATTTTAGAATGTTTCTGAACTTGTTGCTATATAAGCTGCTAACATACACAATAAATAAAAGCAAGCATTGGCTAACTTACAGGTAAAAAATAAAAATAAAAAACAAGTTTTTATATTTTTGTTTTTTTATTTTTATTTTGTTGAGGGGGGAGTGGTGGCTAGCTAGGGACTTGTTATTAATTTATCAGTTTATTAGTTCAGTTGCCTGGCCAGAAAGTTCTTTGCCTACATTTCGGACATCTTATGTTTTGATTAGAGTGATATGGAGTTTTTAGCTCTTCTTTCTTTCTTTTCTTTTTGTTTGCCCCAGGTCCAGCAAGACTATGAATCTCTGTTCCAAATGCTTTGCTGGTAAGTGCAGAAAAAGGGTTTTTACATTTACTTTCATTTTTCTTTCTTTTTTTTTTCGGTTGTTTTTAAGACTAAATCATTTGACCCTCCCTTGGATTTATGCATGGGGTTTTGTTTTCTTAGCTTGTGTGAGAAAGCAGTTTCACCTTACCAAGGTGCTTCATATATTTGCCTAGGACGGTTGAAACAGTCTTCCTTGAATGAAATCCTATCTCCTGTGTACTTGCACCAAACAAACTTTCCTTGGTTTACTGTTGTTGGTGTACAGTAGAACTGTAAAAAATGCGTGTATTTTAATAGGGTAGTAGATACTCATTGCTCATCTTAATTTGAATGATTAATGGTTAATGTTGCTTAATCAATGAGAATATAACAGAATATTTTCATGTTGGAGTCAGGAAGAGAATCATGCTGAGTTAGCCCCTCATCAAATCCATCATAGAGGCTGCCATGGTGGCTCACACCTATAATCCCAGCACTTTGGGAGGTAGAGACAGGAGGATTGCTTGAGGCCAGGAGTTTGAGACCAGCCTGGGCAACATGGTGAGACCCCGTCTCTATAAAAACAAAAAAACTCCTGCAGATCCCTCATTGAAATCACCTCGGGTAAGTCATGTAATCTCTTTGGACCTTGGATTCATCATTATAAAATGAAGGACTTGGGCTTGACATGTGCCAAGGTCCTTTTCTAGCCCCAGAGTGGTAATTGGTTAACTTCTAGAATTATGACTCCTTCACAAAGTTGAAACTTTTAGGTGTTTTTTTGTTTTTACTTTTTTAAAAAAGAACTTTATATCTAGCGATCCTATATAAATAAGTCTTTACTAATTAGGATATGTTTAACTTTCCTTCTTCATTTTGTCAAAGATAAAGCTGCATACTAGCTAAAGTTCTAAGGACAGATTTTAGTCAGTAATACACTTTTGCAATAGGGAAGAGAGTCCAGTATGAAATGAAGTCAATGTCGATTTGCAGAGATGACTGGGAGTTTTAAAGGGAGAATGGCAGGGGACTTGGGGTGGATAAACAGGGGATCTGTAGAGTCCAGGAAGTGAAAAACTTAAAAAGATTGGTAAAATATGGTGATTAGGCCAGCTGTGCCTGTTAGCTGCCACTGTGACTGGGGAATAGATACCCTATTTTTCCTGATGGTTACATTTTAAAGGAATGGCTTTAAAAGACACTCCTGAGTTGTAGGAGTACGGCTCAAAGGGACAGAGGAAGGATTCACAGTTATAAACCCTTTTTAGTAAATGATCTAAGAGGATGGTTAGGGCCTATCTTCAGATACTGGCTAGAACGAACAGTAGATTCTTTGGCAGCCTTGAGCTTTGAGAGGCAGACACTTTAAGGGAGGCTAGGGTCATCCTAGGGAGGTAACCTTGAGCTGTTAGAAATGTTAGTGTTTAAAATTAGCCGGACATGGTGGCGTGCACCTGTAGTCCCAGCTACTCGGGAGGCTGAGGCAGGAGAATTGCTTGAACCCGGGAGGCAGAGGTGCAGTGAGCCGAGATCGCGCCACTGCATTCCATCCTGGCAACAGAGTGAGACTCTGTCTCAAATTTAAAAAAAAAAAAAAAAAAAGAAATGTTAGTGTTTAAGTCTTTTAATGTGAAAGGAGTGGGTGGACCAAATCATTTGTTTTGAGAGTCCGTAGTTTTTAAAGGTCCAGGTTGAGGCCTGGTCCAGAAGAGGGCTCAGAGGAGCCTGGCTAGATTTTTATTAAAGATATTTTCATTGTTGTTGTTAATTTTAATCTATTCATTATGCTATTTGGGCAAGGAAGTAATCATAGTGTAAGCTTTAGACCTTTACATTTGGGCCTAAACTAGGGGATAGGTGGGAAAGACTTGGGAGAATTGGGGAAGCTGACGGCTCTTACGTGTTCAAAATTTGGAATTTGTCAGATATTTAAGTTTTTAAAAGAAAAGAAATACTGGTGGATTTTTATTCAGCTTTTAACAGTATTTGTGCCATGTTAAAGGACTGTATTGGGCCGGGCACAGTGGCTCATGCCTATAATCCCAGCACTTTGGGAGGCTGAGGTGGGTGGATCACGAGGTCGGAGAGCGAGACCATCCTGGCCAACATGGTGAAACCCTGTTTCTACAAAAAACACAAAACTTAGCTGGGTGTGGTGGCGCATGCCTGTAATCCCAGCTACTTGGGAGGCTGAGGCAGGAGAATCGCTTGAACGCAGATGGCGGAGGTTGCAGTGAGCCAAGATTGTGCCACTGCACTCCAGCCAGAGCGAGACTCCATCTCAAAAAAAAAAAAAGGACTGTATTCTGCTTCTTACCTTATGTATCTATAGTCATAGATATGAAGAAATGCTTCCTCACTGATGAAAAGTTAACTTTATAGTGAAGACTTTGAAAGTAGCAGTGAGACAAAATGTATACAGGTTGAGAACCCCAAATCCCAAGTCTGAAATGCTCCAAAGTGCAAATGTTCCAAAATCTGAGAAAAACAAATCCCAACACTTCTGGTCTCAAGCATTTTGAATTAGGGGTACTCAGCCTGTGTTAGATTGTATATTTGTCCCCACATGGAGACCCCATTGTAATTTAGTAAAGCATGGTTTTGGGAGAAGGCCAGAATAATAAGGCCTTTGAATAATAAGGTGGTTCACATCAAATAATCATAAGGAACTGTCTTGTGCCCCTAAATGAATACAAAGTTAAAAAAAAATTAGAAGTTAGAGTTCAGCCATGGTCCTTGTGTTTCTTTGGACTTGTTACAGTTTTACTTTCTATGTTTATAATTATCTGTCTCTAGTGATCTTTGTCTATTTACATTTTATACAACCTTGCCACTTTTGCTTTTATAAAAATATTAGAAAGACATTTTCAAGTATCTAAAGAAAATATTTGCTTATCTCCTCTATATTTTTTACCCACACACTATTGCTTTCTCCAGTTGCATTTGCGTGGCATGACTAGTTAATATCCTGCCTGCTGAAACAATTTTAAGTTCCTTTAGAAATTCTCTCTCTCTCTCTCTCTCTCGTTTAGAAGTGAAGCTTAAACTACACCCGATAGCCTACTACAGTGTTAAAATACATATTAAAAGTCAAGCATAGAGTCTAATGAGTCTAATGAATATTCCTGCCTCTTACAAAAGCAGAAATGATACTGCCTATGGTATTTTTTTTTATTTGAGTGCAAATCCAATTTATGGATTTGTGCATTTGGTTGACCAGTGTTTAATATTTAGGAATAGTTAGTACCTAATTCATGATGACCTTTTGTTCTAGCATATTGAAGGCCAGCTATCATTACAGCAGTGCTTTTCACAGAATGGTTTTGCTGACCTCCTAAATAGAAGTGTGGATGACAGAAGCATCAAAGAGGATGATCACAAGTGGGGAAGGCAGAAATTTTAGAAGAACTGACTGAAGTAACTCCTCTATTAATGTGACATCATCTCTATGCCCCACAAACCCTTAGAAATACTAGTTTTGGGAGAAGAGAGGAGTATGGTGACCAGAAGTAGCTTTATAAGGCAGTGAGTCAGAAGATATGTTTAAGGAATGGAAAGTTGTTGGAGTAGCACTGGTAACAGATGCTTATCATAAGGCAAACAATACATGTTTCACAGTATACAAAATGCCACTTGGTTGATGGACTTTTAAATGTGTACATACTTAATTTTTAATAAACCATAGACATGGTATAAACATAGTTTCATTTAAGACTAACTTTTAAGAAATTTGCTATCATATGTGGTTCACATATGATGTACAAGTGTATGGTTGCATGAGATAAAGCTGGAAGATGCCACATGAAAAATTTAATTGTGGTAGTCTCAGAGTAAGAGTAATTGGGGAGCTTTAAATTTGAATTTTCTCTGTATTTTCAGATTTAAGTATTAATGTAATTGCACAAATTACAGATTTTTAAAAAGTGAAGTGAATTTATACAATCTAGAAGTGGTTTGTTTCTTTCTGGAATGAGCAAAATAAAATTAGCTGTAGTCTGCAGCATTGGAAATCTAAATGTTGACATCCAACGTGAGTGATACAACAATGCTGAGCACAGGGTGAAATCGTAGATAAACCAAAATGCTAACATCTTTCTTGAAAGTGACTTGAGTTTCATGATAGTTCCAGAAGAGGATAACAAATTCCCATTTCATACCAAGTAAATTAAAATATTTCCTTACGAACTTGCAACTTAGTGGTTGCAGTTACATACTAATTGCTTTCCTGCTTCCCATTTCCTGTTAGAATACCAGAGTAAAAGTGGTATGATTCTAGTCAGTTTTGAAAAGCGAAGAGTTGTAGGTTACAGCTGAATTTTGAGGCATTACAGTTGAGAGGTGAAGCCGGCTGGGCTTCTGGGATGGGTGGGGACTTGGAGAACTTTTCTGTCTAGCTAAAGGATTGTAAATGCACCAATCAGCACTCTGTGTCTAGCTAAAGGTTTGTAAACGCACCAATCAGCACTCTGTGTCTAGCTAATCGGGTGGGGACTTAGAGAACTTTTGTGTCTAGCTAAAGGATTGTAAACATACCAATCAGCACTCTGTGTCTAGCTAAAGGTTTGTAAAGGCACCAGTCAGCGCTGTGTCAAAATGGAATAATCAGCTGTCCGTAAAATGGAGCAATCAGCAGGATGCGGGTGGGGCCAGACAAAGGAATAAAAGTAGGCCACCCGAACCAGCAGCGGCAACCCGCTCGGGTCCCCTTCCACCTGTGGAAGCTTTGTTCTTTGGCTCTTTGCAATAAATCTTGCTGCTGCTCACTCTTTGGGTCTGCGCCACCTTCGTGAGCTGTAACACTCACCACCAAGGTTTGCAGCTTCACTCCTGAGGCCAGCGAGACCAGGAACCCACTGGGAGGTAGGAACAGCTCCGGTTGGGAGGAACGAACGACTCCAGACCCGCCACCTTAAGAGCTGTAACACTCACTGTGAAGGTCTGCAGCTTCACTCCTGAAGCCAGCAAGACCACGAACCCACCAGAAGGAAGAAACTCCAAACACGTCGGAACATCAGAAGGAACACACTCCGGACGCACCATCTTTAAGAGCTGTAACACTGCGAGGGTCTGTGGCTTCATTCTTGAAGTCAGTGAGACCAAGAACCCACCAATTCCGGACACACAGTAAGAGGAACAGAGTGAGTCTGACAAATTTTAAGCTCTTCTTATATATATTTCTTTTAAGAAATGTAGGAACTCCACAGATAATTTAGAAACAAATTACCAATTTTGGTATTGATAATTTTGGGGAAAAAAGCTTCTGCAGATGTAATTAAGTTAAGGATTTCCAGATCAGATAATCTGGGATAATCTGGCCAAGGACACTTATCCTTAGAAGAGACAGAAGAGGGAAAGACAGAGACTCACAGGGGAAAAGGCCATGTGGATCAATACCAAAAATTTTGCAGGATGGTGGAATTTGTAAGCTTGTCATACCTTGATTTTTCAAATTCACCTTTTCCCAAAAGAAAGCAACTGTTGGCCAGGTGTGTTGGCTCATGCCTGTAATCCTAACACTTTGGGAGACTGAGGCGGGTAGATCATGAGGTCAGGAGATCGAGACCATCCTGGCCAACATGGTGAAACCCCCATCTCTACTAAAAATACAAAAATTAGCCAGGCGTGGTGGCACGTGCCTGTAGTTCCAGCTACTTGGGAGGCTGAGGCAGGAGAATCGCTTGAACCAGGGAGTCAGAGGTTGCAGTGAGCCAAGATGGGGCCACTGCACTCCAGCCTAGTGACAGGGCGAGACTCCGTCTCAAAAAAAAAAAAAAAAAAAGCAGTGTTTGAATAGAGTATTTCTGTTTTTGTAATCTTTCTGACTTGGTTGCTTTCGTATACTGTTTGATTTCTTCAAAGCCGAACACCCAAGAGGGATTTCCCAAGTGTAACACACACACATTTTGGTCATGTGTTTGTTAAAAGGGGACAGCTCAACTTACCAGGCTCTACTTAACCATTATGTGTCTGTTGGTAGGTACCTGTTGGATAGTTGGGTGTCTGACATTCAGAATATCCACAAACCCACCCAGAAGTAACAAATGTTGATGTTTTGCCTTTTTCCTTATCACATTAAAAAGGGCACTAAAATGTCACAGTTTTCTTTTATCCTATTCATCATCTTCCCGTCTCAGAGACAACTGCTCTCCTTATCCTTGTATTTATACTTTTTATTATGAATGGGCATTTATATAAATATTATGATTCTGTTTTTAAAATGTTTAAATGGTATTTTGTACTAGTCAGTCTACAACTTGTATTCTTTTAAATAATACTTTTAGAAACTAATCATGTTGACACGTTGCTCTTGTTCATTTTAACTATAATATTCCGTTATAATTAATATCTAGATTAACCTAGAACAATCTCCGTTTATGCACTTTGTGCTAGTGAAAATGTTAATAGTACCTCTTTGTACCAAACTGGTACTCTTGTAAGTGTACCAATTTGTTTGATACATTAATTGGTCACCTTCATTATAATATGCCCTCATGTATTTATCTAGTCCCCTGTAGAGGGACATTTGTTTTCAGCGGCCATTTTTATACCACAGTTGCAATCCTGTGTTTTCTCTCTCTCCTTTTCTTCAGCACTCGCTTGACTATGTTAAAATAATGTTTCTGTAAGAAACTCTGTTCTTTACGGTGTGGCCTCACTCTGAAATGCTAGCAAGACTCGGGCAACAGGTCCTTAACAGATTAGCAGTGCTGGACTGTGGCAGCCTTTTCTGATCTCTTAGTCTATAGCAGTTTGAGGTCTTACTAATAAGCATTCTTAAATTGTGTGGTTAATTATTATGCTAGTCAACATATATGAAGCAGTGTGTTAAAGATGATGATGTTATGGAAATTATGTCAAAAATAATTGTTGCATTTCTAATGGGAAACAAAGTGCTCAGTGCTGTGAAATAGCTGAGAGGTGGCTTCTTTTGGGCCTCAAGTGGGAAAATTGTGACCATGTATTAGAGTATGATAGGGAAAGTGGAAGAAATTTAGTAGTTACTAGGTCTTTTAAGGTAGTGTAGTCTGTCACTTGCTTTATTTCTTCCTACACGTTGGTCTAAAGCTGTGGTCTCTTTATGGTAAGACAGGATTATCCTTTGTGGCATAGAGAGAAAATGTTAGAATTCCTACTTGTGTTTATTTCTGTCCTGTATACATAATCTCATTGGTATCTATATTAGTTTCCTAGGGTTGCCACAACAAATTGCCATACACTTGGTGGTTTAAAACAACAGAAGTTTATTCTCTCGCAGTTCTGGAGGCCAGACGTCTGAAACCAAGGTAATGGCAGGGTTGGTTTCCTCTAGAACCTTTGAGGGAGAATTTATTCCATGCTGCTGCTTGTTTCTGGCTTGTCAGTAGTTCTTGGCATTCCTTTGCTGATAGACATATCACTCTAGTCTCTGCTTCATCCACATGGCCTTTTCCCCTGTGAGTCTCTGTCTTTCCCTCTTCTGTCTTTTCTAAGGATAAGTGTCCTTGGCCAGATTATCCCAGATTATCTGATCTGGAAATCCTTAACTTAATTACATCTGCAGAAGCTTTTTTCTCCAAAATTATCACATTCACAGATTCTGGGTGAACATATTTTGGGAGGTGGGGACAGGGACAGGGTGCATCATTCAGTCCACTACAGGAATATGTAACTACTTTTAAAACAGACATGGAAGAGATGTGCACTCACGTTTTATACTGATGGTACACCTTTATCAAAGCTTGGAGACTTCTAGTTTAGAGAATTGTTTGGGTTGGAAATGGTTGGCCTCTTTTCATGTAATTAGACAACCCTCTGTGACATGAAAAGTAGTATGAGTTAAGGCCGGGAACGGTGGCTCTTGCCTGTAATCCCAACACTTTGGGAGGCTGAGGTGGGCGGATCACGAGGTCAGGAGTTAGAGACCAGCCTGGCCAACATGGTGAAACCCCGTCTCTACTAAAAATAAAAAAATTAGCTGGGAGTGCTGGCGCACGCCTGTAATCCCAGCTATTCTGGAAACTGAGGCAGGAGAATCACTTAAACCCAGGAGGCGGAGGTTGCAGTGAGCTGAGATCATGCCACTGCACTCCAGCCTGGGTGCACAGCAAGACTTTGTCTCGGGGAGTGGAGTGGGAAGTTAATTGCTAATATTCCCTATGTTTCATGTCTTCAGTAGACTAGTGCAGGCTACTGTATCAGAATGACCAGGCTTAGGTTTATGGGCTCCCGTTTAGACTTGTCAGGAATATGGGTAACTTTCAGATAGACTCAGAAAAGCAGGAGACTGTTTTGTGCTTCAGAGGCTTTGGCTCCACCAAGTTTCAGATACTTAGTGTAATTCTTGTTCTGGCTGTTTCCTTTGTGTGTGAATTAGAAGAGTATGATGAGGTTGCTTTTTGACATTTTTCCTGGATATAATAACCCCCTTGTACTTAATTCTTAGTCCACAGCAGGGATGATGAGTAAAAAGATTGGACATTATTTTTGGGCCATTAATGTATGACTAAAATATCATCTTTCATGCTATAAAATTTTATACCATTTAAAAGCCTCAGTGCTTAGCTGGTTCTTGCAGTGTAAAGTAGATCTAACTATATGTTAACAGTCTTAACTATTTTTTTTAAAATTTATAAAGAAAAGAGGTTTAATAGCATAGTCCTGGCATCTGCTTCTGGGGAGGTCTCTGGAAGTTTCCAGTGATGGCAGAAGGCCAAGCAAGAACTTGCATATCACGTGGCAAAAGCAGCAGCAAGAAAGAGTGACAATCTTAACTATTATCAAAGGTTGTTTTACATTTCTTAATTTACTTTTAAACTAAATATTGGGGATAGAGAAGAAAAAATACCTTAGGACCTCTGGTTTGAAGAAAAAGAAAAAGAAAAATGGTACAAAATCTTAAATGGAGAATGCCAAAAGACAGACACTTTAGTAGTGGAACAAGAATTAGTTTTTGTGAAAAAAGAAAGATATGGACAATTATATGTTTTTCTTTTTAAGGCAGTAAAATCCTGAAATGAAATAATTGCAATTTTAACTAAGATTACTGCAGCCCTTTTATATTATGATGTCCTTTAATACAATATTATCACATTTGATCCTCACAATGTTGGTGATTTTATAACTCCATTTTACAGATAAGGAAACTTTGACTCAGATGGGTTAACTCATGTTCCCAAGATTAAATAAATTTTAAACAACTGAGATTTGATCTGTGAGCGTTTAGACTTGATCTAATCTCCACTGTTTGATGTTATTAGGAATGAAAGTAGTAGACTTAGATGCGATTGCACTGTGAAAACCAAAGCTAAATAGATTAGTTGGGATTGTACTGTGAGGATGTAACAGTAACATTGTTTTGCATTTGTGTGTAGGAGTATTCTCTTTTCTTGTGCTCTTTTCTTTTAGCTCAGTTGTAGTTTGCCTCTAGATCCTGTCATAATTAGAGAAACAGTGCTGAAAGCTTCACAGAGTAGCTAATTTAGGAAAAGGTGTGCATGTGTGGTGGGGGGAGTGTTTTTGTCTAACACATTTTCTGTTTTGGTGGTGAGATCTTCATTTCTTAACATCTTTCTTGTTCTTGTTCATATGACTTTTAGCTCATTAACCTTGCTCTCTGCGCTGCATAGTGAAGCACCATTTCTAATTTAGTCTCCTGTGTTTAGCTTCTCAGAAGATTTTTTTGAAAATGTTTGGAAGTATGATTTAATTGCAAGGCTGTTTGCACATTGTCAGTGTGAAAGCAAAGATGAATTTCATATTTAGACTGTGCAACCTGCAGATTTCATTTGTTAAACCTTCCAGTTGGTACTGGCGTTCTCTCATACATGTGTGCATAATAGTATGGGAAAAAACTCCTGTTTTGTTGTAGCCATATTTATCAGTTTGGTTGAGTTATGGAAAAGCCTGTCCTTTGCTTTGTGTATTTGCTCATTTGGAAACCTTGTATAGTTTATAGAGACACTAGTGATTTGTTCCCCAGCCTCCCTGTGGATTTTGTTCCATATTACAATCTAATTCCACCTCCCTGTCCCATACTCCTGAGCTGTTAATTTGTACATTTCGATGCAGTTTGTTTCATCTTGTGTTTTTGTAATCCAAACTGAATGTAACGAGCTGTGTGCTTTAGGGACCTGGCTTTGCCTTGCCAATTAGAACAAAGTGGTTACTGAGTAAGAGTATGTTTTAAATAAAACATGGCACCTCTGAGTGGTGTGACACTTATTTGGGAATAAAATAGATGGTTTTAACTCTTTGACTCACAAAGAAGAGCCATTCCAAAAGATCATTCATATGTATACACACACACACACACACATTTTTTTTAAAGAAGGGTAAAGTTTACCTCCATAAAATGTGGTTTTACAAGTTTCTTTAGGTAACTAAATAAATTTAAAGGTTTGTAATTAAAAATACACTTTTTTCCTTCATGAGCATTTGAGACATGTTAGCAAAATTCTCTAAATTTCTGAATATTGAACCAATGGCTGCTGCTGAATTTTGAATTTTTTCATGTTTAGAAAGGTGAGGGTATATGAAACCAATAGGTATGTTAGCCTCTTTTTATTTTTATAATGTATCAAGCCAAGTTTTCGATTTAATGGTGACACTCCTTCCCCCAGAGATACTTAAAAATTGTAAAAATTATGAAGGTGAATGTAAGCTTCTACAATCTTGTGGGAATATTATTTTCAGATAATTGAATTTTGAGCCATCAATGACTTAAGGCTATTTGGAAGTTTAGCTGCACTTGCATCAAACATTTACAGCACAGATGTTTCTGAATAGATCTTCATAGGCTAATAGTTTACTAATTCACGTCATAGAGAGACCCTCATAAGTTACTTCTGTTATTGTATTTGCATCTACCCTAAAAATAGAGTTCTTTTTTTTAGCTGATATAGCAGATAAACTCTGTAATTCATCTTTTGCATAAGGAAAACATAAAACTTACTTTGAAGAAAAAGTGGGACTGTATCAAAAACTTTGAAATAGAAACATCAAGGGGAAAGCTAGACGTAGAAAGACTTGGTGATGGGCTTAGACATTATAGCATGTATTAACCTATGCAAACGAGAGAACAAAAGGAATGCATTTCTGTAGAATAGTTCAATTAAAAAGTATGTAGCAGTATCATGTTGAAAAAAAAGTTTCTAGAAAAATGAGCTCTGTACTAGAGGAGTCCAGTTAATTGGACTAAGTGAAACTAAACATAGGCATTTCTAACATTGTACTGGTACAGGAAAGTCTTGCAAGCCCTGCTGATGGTTTGTAGAGACAGTCGTTTTAACAGTATAACTAAATACTCTGTACTTCAGATTTGAAAATTAACCTCCATATTGCTAGTACTTTAAATTGTCCAGTTTTCTGAGTAAAGATGTTAAAGTTTAAATGTGCTTCCATCTTCTCCTTAATGCTCTTTTAACCTGTTGCTAAACTGACAGTCCAGGAGATTGAATTTTGTTTAAAAATATTTGACATCTGTAGATAATACTGAATTTTCCAGCTTTGCATAAAGTGACAGTGTTTTCCTCAACTCATATGGCTTAGGATCCAGTAGCTGTTAATTTCCATGCGTGAAGCACAAATTAATGTCAGGAAGTCTTTCTCAAAAATTATTTTCATTCAGGTCCTAGGCTTCCAATGGTAACTGAAAGCTGGGTTATTCATTTCCCCTATACCTGTTACTCAGTGTACATCATAAGTATTTGTAAACACTAATTTTGCTTTTAGGAAGTCTAGAAGTGCGAGTCCCATTAATCATGTGATACTAGGAAATGGTGATCATAGAATATTTGAGTGGAAAGATTTTTAGAGCCCTTTTCTATCCAAAACACTGGTACTTACTCCAAATGTCTACTGAATTAATGAGTTTCAAAGTAAACTGAGGTGGTGAGGGCAAAGTGGCTTATTATTTCATCTTTTATTTGCATACTTCAACCTCAGTTTCCTTTCTCCTTCCAGTGTTACTGTGCTATATTAGTAATCTTGAAGATGAGACTAGAAATAAATCTATAACAAAGTTGCAACAACCCTTTAATTTGTAGATCCTGCTTTAGGATTATATGCCTTTTTCTGTTTACTGTCTGTAATTCATTTGCTGATAGCCTTGCTGGCAAACATTCATTGTTCTGTAGAGTTGGTACAGTTGTCAAATTTTTGTGTATTTGTGTGTATGTGGGTGCGTGCATATGCATACAGTTATTTAGATATGTTGATTATAATTTTTTTTTTTTTTTTTTTTTTTTTTTTGTGGGGGGTTCCCCCTTTCCCCCCGGGGGGGGGGG